>NW_027182834.1:97500-105000 GCF_041146395.1 Eulemur rufifrons | reverse complement strand
CGTTGGGGTTACAAGTAAGGGTTACTGTCAGTGTCAGGGTTGTAGGTAGGGTTACGGTTAGGGTTAGCGGTTTAGAATAGGGATAGGGATTAGGTGTCACAGTGATGACTAGGAGATAGGGTTAGAATTATGGGATAGGGGTTGTTCTCAGGAAATGGGTTATGCATTAACGTTAGGATAAGAGGTTAAATTTAGGCGCACGGTGAGGTTTACGTGTTAAGGGGAGAAATAGGAACAGGGTTGGGTGTTATGTTCAGGGTTAGGGTTATCTGTTAAAGGTATTGTTTATGCTTAGCGCACGGGCCTTGTCTGCATTGGGCGGGCGGGGGGAGTTTAGGGGGCTGGGATTGTACCCGGGAACCCACTCTATCATACTCTTTGTATGAGCCCGTGGGTTTCATGCAGGACACAGAGGTAGAGCCTCCTTTCACGCATGGCATGGGAGGATTGCAGGCTTTCTAAACTCTAAGAAAGCAAGAAATCTGAGAATTAGATTTAGGGTTAGGATTATGGTTAGGGTTAAGGATGAAGTTTAGTGTTAGGGTGAGGGCTTAGGGTTAGGGATTAGGGTTAGGGTTAAAGGTTACTCTTAGGTTTAATGGTTACACTTTGGTATAGGTTTGAGGTTTACCGTTAGGGTTAAGATGAGGGGTTAGGGTTTGGTACAGGGTTAGGGTTAAGTGTTAGGTTTAGGGTTGAAGATTAGGATTAGGGTTAGGATTAAAGGTTAGCGTGAGAGTTAACGCTTAGGGTTAAGGTTAAGAGTTAGGGTTTAGGGTTAGGGTTAGGGTTAGGGTTAGATTTAGGGTTATAGTTATGAGCTACGCTTTGTGTTAGAGGTTAGGGTTAGGTTTACTGGTCACGGTTAGGGTTACGTTTAGGGGGTAGCATTAGGGTTAGGGTTAGGGTTAAGGGATAGGTTTAGGGATAAGTGTTGGGCTTAGGGTTAGGGTTTAGTGTTAGGGTTAGCATTAAGGTTTAGGGTAAGGGTCAGGGTTAAATGCTTGGGTGCGGGTAATAGTTAGGGTCAGGGTTAAGGTTCACGGATAGGGTTAGTGTTAAGGGTTACGGGTAGGTTTAGGGTTCAGGGTTAGAGTTAGCATTAGGGCTTAAGGTTAGGATTAGGCGGTAGTTTAGACTTAGGGTTAGATCTAGGCGTTAGGGTAAGGGCTAGCGTTAGGGTTAAGAGATAAGTTTAGGTTTAATGCTTAGCATTAGGGTTAGGGTTTGGGGTTAAAGTAAGTGTTAGGGGTTAGGTTTCAGGATCAAAGGTTAGGGTTATTTTTAGCTGTAGTGTTAGGGTTAGGGATAAGGGATCCCATTAGCATTAAGGGTCTTCCTTACTGTAGGGTTAAGGGTTAGGCTTAGAGTTAAAGGTTAAGGTTAGGGTCAGTGTTGAGATTTATAGTGAGGGTTAACAGTTAGGGTAAAGGTTAAGCGTTAGGGTTAGGGATTAGTGATTAGGCTTTTTGGTTAGTGTTAGGGTTAGCGGTTAGGAGTTAGTGTTTTATGAAGGGGTATGGTTAGAATTAGGATTGGTGTTAGAGTTAGGGTGAGGTATAGGGGTTAGGTTTAGGGGTTAGTTTTAGGGTAAAAGGATAGGATTAGGGTTACGGGTTGGGCTTAGGTTTAGGGTTAAAGTTTACTGCTAGGGTTAGGGATAGGGTTCAGGGTTAGCTTTAGGTTCTGGTGAGGGTTAAGTGTTAGGTTAGTGTCAGGGTTAGGTCTAGTCGTGAGGGTAAGGTTTAGGGTTAGCTTTAAGAGCTAGGGTTAGGTTTAATGGTTAGGATTAGGATTAGGGTTAAGGGTTAGGGTAAGTCTTAGGGGTTAGGGTGAAGGGTTAGGGTCAAGGGTTAGGGTTTTTGTTAGGCATAGCGTTGGGGTTAGAAGTAAGGGTTACTGTCAGTGTTAGGGTTGTAGGTAGGGTTACGGTTAGGGTTAGCGGTTTGGAATTAGGGTTAGGTATTAGGTGTCACAGTGATGACTAGGAGATAGGGTTAGAATTATGGGATAGGGGTTGTTCTCAGGAAATGGGTTATGCATTAACGTTAGGATAAGAGGTTAAAGTTAGGCGCACGGTGAAGTTTACGTGTTAAGGGGAGAAATAGGAACAGGGTTGGGTGTTATGTTCAGGGTTAGGGTTATCTATTAAAGGTATTGTTTATGCTTAGCCCACGGGCCCTATCTGCATTAGGTGGGCGGGGGGGAGTTTAGGGGGCTGGGATTGTACCCGGGAAGCCACTCTATCATACTCTGGGTATGGGTCCGTGGGTTTCATACAGGACACAGTGGTAGAGCCTCCTTTCACGCATGGCATGGGAGGATTGCAGGCTTTCTAAACTCTAAGAAAGCAAGAAGTCTGAGAATTAGATTTAGGGTTAGGATTATGGTTAGGGTTAAGGATGAAGTTTAGTGTTAGGGTGAGGGCTTAGGGTTAGGGATTAGGGTTAGGGTTAAAGGTTACTCTTAGGTTTAACGGTTACACTTTGGGTTAGGGTTGAGGTTTACGGTTAGGGTTAAGATGAGGGGTTAGGGTTTGGTACAGGGTTAGGGTTAAGTGTAAGGTTTAGGGTTGAAGATTAGGATTAGGGTTAGGATTATAGGATAGCGTGAGAGTTAATGCTTAGGGTTAAGGTTAAGAGTTAGGGTTTAGGGTTAGGTTTAGGGTTAGGGTTAGTTTTAGGGTTAGAGTTATGTGCTATGGTTTGTGTTAGAGGTTAGGGTTAGGTTTACTGGTGACGGTTAGGGTTACGTTTAGGGGTTAGCATTAGGGTTAGGGTTAGGGTTAGGGTTAAGGGATAGGATTACGGTTAAGTGTTGGCCTTAGGGTTAGGGTTTAGTGTTAGGGTTATCATTAAGGACTAGGGGTAGGGTCAGGGTTAAATGCCTGGGTGCGGGTAATGGTTAGGGTCAGGGTTAAGGTTCACGGATAGGGTTAGTGTTAAGGGTTACGGGTAGGTTTAGGGTTCAGGGTTAGAGTTAGCATTAGGGCTTAATGTTAGGATTAGGCGGTAGGTTCGATTTAGGGTTAGATCTAGGCGTTCGGGTAAGGGCTAGCGTTAGGGTTAAGAGATCGGGTTAGGTTTAATGCTTAGGATTAGGGTTAGGGTTTGGGGTTAAAGTAAGTGTTAGGGGTTAGGTTTAAGGATGCAAGGTTACTGTTATTTTTAGCTGTAGTGATAGGGTTACGGAAAAGGGATCCCATTAGCATTAAGGGTCTTCCTTACTGTAGGGTTAAGGGTTAGGCTTAGAGTTAAAGGTTAAGGTTAGGGTCAGTGTTAAGATTTAGGGTGAGGGTTAACGGTTAGGGTAAAGGTTAAGCGTTAGGGTTAGGGATTAGTGATTAGGGTTTTTGGTTAGTGTTAGGGTTAGCGGTTAGGAGTTAGTGTTTTATGAAGGGGTATGGTTAGAATTAGAATAGGGGTTAGAGTTAGGGTGAGGTATAGGGGTTAGGTTTAGGGGTTAGTTTTAGGGTAAAAGGATAGGATTAGGGTTACGGGTTGGGCTTAGGTTTAGGGTTAAAGTTTACTGCTGGGGTTAGGGATAGGTTTCAGGCTTAGCTTTAGGGGTTCTGCTTAGGGTTAGGTGTTAGGTTAGTGTCAGGGTTAGGTCTAGTCGTGAGGGCAAGGTTCAGGGTTATCTTTAAGAGCTAGGGTTAGGTTTAATGGTTAGGATTAGGATTAGGGTTAAGGGTTAGGGTAAGGCTTAGGGGTTAGGGTGCAGGGTTAGGGTTTTTGTTAGGCATAGCGTTGGTGTTAGAAGTAAGGGTTACTGTCAGTGTTAGGGTTGTAGGTAGGGTTACGGTTAGGGTTAGCGGTTTAGAATTAGGGTTAGGGATTAGGTGTCACAGTGATGACTAGGAGATAGGGTTAGAATTATGGGATAGGGGTTGTTCTCAGGAAATGGGTTATGCATTAACGTTAGGATAAGAGGTTAAAGTTAGGCGCACGGTGAGGTTTACGTGTTAAGGGGAGAAATAAGAACAGGGTTGGGTGTTATGTTCAGGGTTAGGGTCATCTCTTAAAGGTATTGTTTATGCTTAGCGCACGGGCCCTGTCTGCATTAGGCGGGCGGGGGGAGTTTAGGGGGCTGGGATTGTACCCGGGAACCCACTCTATCATACTCTGGGTATGGGCCCGTGGGTTTCATGCAGGACACAGTGGTAGAGCCTCCTTTCACGCATGGCATGGGAGGATTGCAGGCTTTCTAAACTCTAAGAAAGCAAGAAGTCTGAGAATTAGATTTAGGGTTAGGATTATGGTTAGGGTTAAGGATGAAGTTTAGTGTTAGGGTGAGGGCTTAGGCTTAGGTATTAGGGTTAGGGTTAAAGGTTACTCTTAGGTTTAACGGTTACACTTTGGTTTAGGATTGAGGTTTACAATTAGGGTTAAGATGAGGGTTTAGGTTATGGTACAGGGTTAGGGTTAAGTGTTAGGTTTAGGGTTGAAGATTAGGATTAGGTTTAGGATTAAAGGTTAGCGTGAGAGTTAACGCTTAGGGTTAAGGTTAAGTGTTAGGGTTTAGGGATAGGGTTAGGGATAGGGTTAGTTTTAGTTTGTTTAGTGCTATGGTGTGTGTTAGAGGTTAGGGTTAGGTTTACTGGTCATGGTTAGGGTTACGTTTAGGGGTTAGCATTAGGGTTAGGGTTAAGGGATAGGATTAGGGATAAGTGTTGGGCTTAGGGTTAGGGTTTAGTGTTAGGGTTATCATTAAGGATTAGGGGTAGGGTCAGGTTTAAATGCTTCGGTGCGGGTAATGGTTAGGGTCAGGGTTAAGGTTGACGGATAGGGTTAGTGTTAAGTGTTACGGGTAGGTTTAGGGTTCAGGGTTAGAGTTATCATTAGGGCTTAAGGTTAGGATTAGGCGGTAGGTTAGATTTAGGGTTAGATCTAGGCGTTAGGGTAAGGGCTAGCGTTAGGGTTAAGAGATAGGGTTAGGTTTAATGCTTAGGATTAGAGTTAGGGTTTGGGGTTAAAGTAAGTGTTAGGGGTTAGGTTTAAGGATCCAAGGTTAGGGATATTTTTAGCTGTAGTGTTAGGGTTAGGGATAAGTGATCCCATTAGCATTAAGGGTCTTCCTTACTGTAGGGTTAAGGGTTAGGCTTAGAGTTAAAGGTTAAGGTTAGGGTCAGTGTTAAGATTTGGGGTGAGGGTTAACGGTTATGGTAAAGGTTAAGTGTTAGGGTTAGGGATTAGTGATTAGGGTTTTTGGTTAGTGTTAGGGTTAGCGGTTAGGAGTTAGTGTTTTATGAAGGGGTATGGTTAGAATTAGGATAGGGGTTAGAGTTAGGGTGAGGTATAGGGGTTAGGTTTAGGGTAAAAGGATAGGATTAGGGTTACGGGTTGGGCTTAGGTTTAGGGTTAAAGTTTACTGCTAGGGTAAGGGATAGGGTTCAGGGTTAGCTTTAGGAGTTCTGGATAGGGTTAGGTGTTAGGTTAGTGTCAGGGTTAGGTCTAGTCGTGAGGGTAAGGATTAGGGTTAGCTTTAAGAGCTAGGGTTACGTTTAATGGTTAGGATTAGGATTAGGGTTAAGGGTTAGGGTAAGGCTTAGGGGTTAGGGTGAAGGGTTAGGGTCAAGGGTTAGGGTTTTTGTTAGGCATAGCGTTGGGGTTAGAAGTAAGGGTTACTGTCAGTGTTAGGGTTGTAGGTAGGGTTACGGTTAGGGTTAGCGGTTTAGAATTAGGGTTAGGGATTAGGTGTCACAGTGATGACTAGGAGATAGGGTTAGAATTATGGGATAGGGGTTGTTCTCAGGAAATGGGTTATGCATTAACGTTAGGATAAGAGGTTAAAGTTAGGCGCACGGTGAGGTTTACGTGTTAAGGGGAGAAATAGGAACAGGGTTGGGTGTTATGTTCAGGGTTAGGGTTATCTGTTAAAGGTATTGTTTATGCTTAGCGCACGGGCCCTGTCTGCATTAGGCGGGCGGGGGGAGTTTAGGGGGCTGGGATTGTACCCGGGAACACACTCTATCATACCCTGGGTATGGGCCCGTTGGTTTCATGCAGGACACAGTGGTAGAGCCTCCTTTCACGCATGGCATGGGAGGATTGCAGGCTTTCTAAACTCTAAGAAAGCAAGAAGTCTGAGAATTAGATTTAGGGTTAGGATTATGGTTAGGGTTAAGGATGAAGTTTAGTGTTAGAGTGAGGGCTTAGGGTTAGGGATTAGGGTTAGGGTTAAAGGTTAGTCTTAGGTTTAACGGTTACACTTTGGTTTAGGGTTGAGGATTACGGTTAGGGTTTAGATGAGGGCTTAGTGTTTGGTACAGGGTTAGGGTTAAGTGTTAGGTTTAGGGTTGAAGATTAGGATTAGGGTTAGGATTAAAGGTTAGCGTGAGAGTTAACGCTTAGGGTTAAGGTTAAGAGTTAGGGTTTAGGGTTAGGGTTAGGGTTAGGGTTAGTTTTAGGGTTAGAGTTATGTGCTATGGTTTGTGTTAGAGGTTAGGGTTAGGTTTACTGGTCACGGTTAGGGTTACGTTTATTGGGTAGCATTAGGGTTAAGGTTAAGGTTAAGGGATAGGATTAGGGATAAGTGTTGGGCTTAGGGTTAGGGTTTAGTGTTAGGGTTAGCATTAAGGATTAGGGTTAGGGTCAGGGTTAAAAGCTTGGGTGCGGGTAATGGTTAGGGTCAGGGTTAAGGTTCACGGATAGGGTTAGTGTTAAGGGTTACGGGTATGTTTAGAGTTTAAGGTTAGAGTTAGGGTTAGGGTTAGGGTTAGGGGTTAGGATTAGGGTCAGGGTCAGGGTCAGGGGTTAGGTGTTAGGGGTTAGGGTTAGGATTAGGGGTTAGGGTTAGGTTTAGGGGTTAGGGTTAGGGTTAGGGGGGGTTAGGGTTATGGTTGGGGTTGGGGTTAGGGTTAGGGGTTGGGGTTAGGGTTAGGGGTTAGGGTTAGGGTTAGGGTTCGGCTTCGGGTTAGGGTTAGGGTAGGGGTAGGGGTAGGGGTAGGGTTATGGGTTAGGGATAGGATTAGGGGTTAGGCTCAGGGTGAGGGTCAGTGTCAGGGTTAGGGGTTAGGTTTAGGTTAGGGTTGGTGTTGGGGTCGGGGTTAGGGTTAGGGTTAGGGTTAGGGGTAAGGGTTAGGGTTAGGTGTTAGTGTTACTGGTTAGGTTTTAGTATTACGGGTTAGGGGTTAGGGTTAGGGGTTAGGGTTAGGATTAGGGGTTAGGGTTAGGGGTTAGGTTTAGGGTTAGTGTTAGGGGTAGGGTTAGGGGTTAGGGGTAGGGTTAGGGATTAGGGTTAGGGTTAGGGGTACGGGTAGGGGTAGGGTTAGGGGTTAGGGTTAGGGGTAGGGGTAGGGGTAGGGGTTAGGGTTAGGGGTTATGGTTAGGGGTTAGGGTTAGGGGTTAGGGTTAGGGGTTAGGGTTATGGTTAGGTTTAGGGCTGGGTTAGGGTTGGCCTGGGGTTAGGGTTAGGGTTAGGGTTAGGGGTTAGGGTTAGGGTAGGGTTAGGGTTAGGGTTAGGGGTTAGGGTTAGGGGTTAGGGTTAGGGTTAGGGGTT
>NW_027182834.1:82500-90000 GCF_041146395.1 Eulemur rufifrons | reverse complement strand
GGGCTTAGGGTTAGGGTTTAGTGTTAGGGTTAGCATTAAGGATTAGGGTTAGGGTCAGGGTTAAATTCTTGGGTGCGGGTAATGGTTAGCGTCAGGGTTAAGGTTCACGGATAGGGTTAGTGTTAAGGGTTACGGGTAGGTTTAGGGTTCAGGGTTAGAGTTAGCATTAGGACTTAAGTTTAGGATTAGGCGGTAGGTTAGATTTAGGGTTAGATCCAGGCGTTAGGGTAAGGGCTAGGGTTAGGGTTAAGAGATAGGGTTAGGTTTAATGCTTAGGATTAGGGTTAGGGTTTGGGGTTAAAGTAAGTGTTAGGGGTTAGGTTTAAGGATCCAAGGTTACGGTTATTTTTAGCTGTAGTGTTAGGGTTAGGGATAAGGGATCCCATTAGCATTAAGGGTCTTCCTTACTGTAGGGTTAAGTGTTAGGCTTAGAGTTAAAGGTTAAGGTTAGGGTCAGTGTTAGGATTTAGGGTGAGGGTTAACGGTTAGGGTAAAGGTTAAGCGTTAGGGTTAGGGATTAGTGATTAGGGTTTCTGGTTAGTGTTAGGGTTAGCGGTTAGGAGGTAGTGTTTTATGAAGGGGTATGGTTAGAATTAGGATTGGGTTTAGAGTTAGGGTGAGGTATAGGGGTTAGGTTCAGGGGTTAGTTTTAGGGTAAAAGGGTAGTATTAGGGTTACGGGTTGGGCTTAGGTTTAGGGTTAAAGTTTACTGCTAGGGTTAGGGATAGGGTTCAGGGTTAGCTTTAGGGGTTCTGGTTAGGGTTAGGTGTTAGGTTAGTGTCAGGGTTAGGTCTAGTCGTGAGGGTAAGGTTTAGAGTTAGCTTTAAGAGCTAGGGTTAGGTTTAATGGTTAGGATTAGGATTAGGGTTAAGGGTTAGGGTAAGGCTTAGGGGTTAGGGTGAAGGGTTAGGGTCAAGGGTTAGGGTTTTTGTTAGGCATAGCGTTGGGTTTAGAAGTAAGGGTTACTGTCAGTGTTAGGGTTGTAGGTAGGGTTACGGTTAGGGTTAGCGGTTTAGAATTAGGGTTAGGGATTAGGTGTCACAGTGATGACTAGGAGATAGGGTTATTATTATGGGATAGGGGTTTTTCTCAGGAAATGGGTTATGCATTAACGTTAGGATAAGAGGTTAAAGTTAGGCGCACGGTGAGGTTTACGTGTTAAGGGGAGAAAGAGGAACAGGGTTGGGTGTTATGTTCAGGGTTAGGGTTATCTGTTAAAGGTATTGTTTATGCTTAGCGCACGGGCCCTGTCTGCATTAGGCGGGCGGGGGGAGTTTAGGGGGCTGGGATTGTACCCGGGAACCCACTCTATCATACTCTGGGTATGGGCCCGTGGGTTTCATGCAGGACACAGTGGTAGAGCCTCCTTTCACGCATGGCATGGGAGGATGGCAGGCTTTCTAAACTCTAAGAAAGCAAGAAGTCTGAGATTGAGATTTAGGGTAGGATTATGGTTAGGGTTAAGGATGAAATTTAGTGTTAGGGTGAGGGCTTATGGTTAGGGATTAGGGTTAGGGTTAAAGGCTACTCTTAGGTTTAACGGCTACACTTTGGTTTAGGGTTCAGGTTTACGGTTAGGGTTAAGATGAGGGGTTAGGGTTTGGTACAGGGTTAGGGTTAAGTGTTAGGTTTAGGGTTGAAGATTAGGATTAGGGTTAGGATTAAAGGTTAGCGTGAGAGTTAACGCTTAGGGTTAAGGTTAAGAGTTAGGGTTTAGGGTTAGGGTTGGGGTTAGGTTTAGTTTTAGGGTTAGAGTTATGTGCTATGGTTTGTGTTAGAGGTTAAGGTTAGGTTTACTGGTCACGGTTAGGGTTACGTTTAGGGGTTTGCGTTAGGGTTTGGGTTAAGGGATAGGATTAGGGTTAAGTGTTGGGCTTAGGGTTAGGGTTTAGTGTTAGTGTTATCATTAAGGATTAGGGGTACGGTCAGGGTTAAATGCTTGGGTGCGGGTAATGGTTAGGGTCAGGGTTAAGGTTCACGGATAGGGTTAGTGTTAAGGGTTACGGGTAGGTTTAGGGTTCAGGGTTAGAGTTAGCATTAGGGCTTAAGGTTAGGATTAGGCGGTAGGTTCGATTTAGGGTTAGATCTAGGCGTTAGGGTAAGGGCTAGCGTTAGGGTTCAGAGATAGGTTTAGGTTTAATGCTTAGGATTAGGGTTAGGGTTTGGGGTTAAAGTAAGTGTTAGGGGTTAGGTTTAAGGATCCAAGGTTACGGTTATTTTTAGCTGTAGTGTTAGGGTTAGGGATAAGGGTTCCCATTAGCATTAAGGGTCTTCCTTACTGTAGGCTTAAGGGTTATGCTTAGAGTTAAAGGTTAAGGTTAGGGTCAGTGTTAAGATTTAGGGTGAGGGTTAACGGTTAGGGTAAAGGTTAAGTGTTAGGGTTAGGGATTAGTGATTAGGGATTTTGGTTAGTGTTAGGTTAGCTGTTAGTGTTTTATGAAGGGGTATGGTTAGAATTAGGATTGGGGTTAGAGTTAGGGTGAGGTATAGGGGTTAGGGTTAGGGGTTAGTGTTAGGGTAAAAGGATAGGATTAGGGTTACGGGTTGGGCTTAGGTTTAGGGTTAAAGTTTACTGCTAGGGTTAGGGATAGGGTTCAGGGTAAATTTAGGGGTTCTGGTGAGGGTTAAGTGTTAGGTTAGTGTCAGGGTTAGGTCTAGTTGTGAGGGTAAGGTTTAGGGTTAGCTTTAAGAGCTAGGGTTAGGTTTAATGGTTAGGATTAGGATTAGGGTTAAGGGTTAGGGTAAGTCTTAGGGGTTAGGGTGAAGGGTTAGGGTGAAGGGTTAGGGTTTTTGTTAGGCATAGCGTTGGGGTTAGAAGTAAGGGTTACTGTCAGTGTTAGGGTTGTAGGTAGGGTTACGGTTAGGGTTAGCGGTTTGGAATTAGGGTTAGGGATTAGGTGTCACAGTGATGACTAGGAGATAGGGTTAGAATTATGGGATAGGGGTTGTTCTCAGGAAATGGGTTATGCATTAACGTTAGGATAAGAGGTTAAAGTTAGGCGCACGGTGAAGTTTACGTGTTAAAGGGAGAAATAGGAACAGGGTTGGGTGTTATGTTCAGGGTTAGGGTTATCTGTTAAAGGTATTGTTTATGCTTAGCGCACGGGCCCTGTCTGCATTAGGCGGGCGGGGGGGAGTTTTGGGGGCTGGGATTGTACCCGGGAAGCCACTCTATCATACTCTGGGTATGGGTCCGTGGGTTTCATACAGGACACAGTGGTAGAGCCTCCTTTCACGCATGGCATGGGAGGATGGCAGGCTTTCTAAACTCTAAGAAAGCAAGAAGTCTTTATTAGATTTAGGGTTAGGATTCTGGTTAGGGTTAAGGATGAAGTTTAGTGTTAGGGTGAGGGCTTAGGGTTAGGGATTAGGGTTAGGGTTAAAGGTTAGTCTTAGGTTTAACGGTTACACTTTGGTTTAGGGTTGAGGTTTACGGTTAGGGTTAAGATGAGGGGTTAGGGTTTGGTACAGGTTTAGGGTTAAGTGTAAGGTTTAGGGTTGAAGATTAGGATTAGGGTTAGGATTATAGGATAGCGTGAGAGTTAACGCTTAGGGTTAAGGTTAAGAGTTAGGGTTTAGGGTTAGGTTTAGGGTTAGGGTTAGTTTTAGGGTTAGAGTTATGTGCTATGTTTTGTGTTAGAGGTTAGGGTTAGGTTTACTGTTCACGGTTAGGGTTACGTTTAGGGGTTAGCATTAGGGTTAGGGTTAGGGTTAGGGTTAAGGGATAGGATTACGGTTAAGTGTTGGCCTTAGGGTTAGGGTTTAGTGTTAGGGTTATCATTAAAGACTAGGGGTAGGGTCAGGGTTAAATGCCTGGGTGTGGGTAATGGTTAGGGTCAGGGTTAAGGTTCACGGATAGGGTTAGTGTTAAGGGTTACGGGTAGGTTTAGGGTTCAGGGTTAGAGTTAGCATTAGGGCTTAAGGTTAGGATTAGGCGGTAGGTTCGCTTTAGGGTTAGATCTAGGCATTCGGGTAAGGGCTAGCGTTAGGGTTAAGAGATAGGGTTAGGTTTAATGCTTAGGATTAGGGTTAGGGTTTGGGGTTAAAGTAAGTGTTAGGGGTTAGGTTTAAGGATGAAAGGTTAGTGTTATTTTTAGCTGTAGTGTTAGGGTTACGGAAAAGGGATCCCATTAGCATTAAGGGTCTTCCTTACTGTAGGGTTAAGGGTTAGGCTTAGAGTTAAAGGTTAAGGTTAGGGTCAGTGTTAAGATTTAGGGTGAGGGTTAACGGTTAGGGTAAAGGTTAAGCGTTAGGGTTAGGGATTAGTGATTAGGGTTTTTGGTTAGTGTTAGGGTTAGCGGTTAGGAGTTAGTGTTTTATGAAGGGGTATGGTTAGAATTAGGATTGGGGTTAGAGTTAGGGTGAGGTATAGGGGTTAGGTTTAGGGGTTAGTTTTAGGGTAAAAGGATAGGATTAGAGGTACGGGTTGGGATTAGATTTAGGGTTAAAGTTTACTGCTAGGGTTAGGGATAGGGTTCAGGCTTAGCTTTAGGGGTTCTGCTTAGGGTTAGGTGTTAGGTTAGTGTCAGGGTTAGGTCTAGTCGTGAGGGTATGGTTCAGGGTTATCTTTAAGAGCTAGGGTTAGCTTTAATGGTTAGGATAAGGATTAAGGTTAAGGGTTAGGGTAAGGCTTAGGGGTTAGGGTGCAGGGTTAGGGTTTTTGTTAGGCATAGCGTTGGGTTTAGAAGTAAGGGTTACTGTCAGTGTTAGGGTTGTAGGTAGGGTTACGGTTAGGGTTAGCGGTTTAGAATTAGGGTTAGGGATTAGGTGTCACAGTGATGACTAGGAGATAGGGTTAGAATTATGGGATAGGGGTTGTTCTCAGGAAATGGGTTATGCATTAACGTTAGGATAAGAGGTTAAAGTTAGGCACACGGTGAGGTTTACGTGTTAAGGGGAGAAATAGGAACAGGGTTGGGTGTTATGTTCAGGGTTAGGGTTATCTGTTAAAGGTATTGTTTATGCTTAGTGCACGGGCCCTGTCTGCATTAGGCGGGCGGAGGGGAGTTTTGGGGGCTGGGATTGTACCCGGGAACACACTCTATCATACTCTGGTATGGGCCCGTGGGTTTCATGCAGGACACAGTGGTAGAGCCTCCTTTCACCCATGGCATGGGAGGATTGCAGGCTTTCTAAACTCTAAGAAAGCAAGAAGTGTGAGAATGAGATTTAGGGTTGAATTATGGTTAGGCTTAAGGATGAAGTTTAGTGTTAGGGTGAGGGCTTAGGCTTAGGTATTAGGGATAGGGTTAAAGGTTACTCTTAGGTTTAACGGTTACACTTTGGTTTAGGGTTGAGGTTTACGATTAGGTTTAAGATGAGGGGTTAGGTTATGGTACAGGGTTAGGGTTAAGTGTTAGGTTTAGTGTTGAAGATTAGGATTAGGGTTAGGATTAAAGGTTAGCGTGAGAGTTAACGCTTAGGGTTAAGGTTAAGATTTAGGGTTTAGGGTTAGGGTTAGGGATAGGGTTAGTTTCAGTTAGTTTAGTGCTATGGTTTGTGTTAGAGTTTAGGGTTAGGTTTACTGTTCACGGTTAGGGTTACGTTTAGGGGTTAGCATTAGGGTTAGGGTTAAGGGATAGGATTAGGGATAAGTGTTGGGCTTAGGGTTAGGGTTTAGTGTTAGGGTTATCATTAAGGTTTAGGGGTAGGGTCAGGGTTAAATGCTTGAGTGCGGGTAATGGTTAGGGTCAGGGTTAAGGTTGACGGATAGGGTTAGTGTTAAGGGTTACGGGTAGGTTTAGGGTTCAGGGTTAGAGTTAGCATTAGGGCTTAAGGTTAGGATTAGGCGGTAGGTTCGATTTAGGGTTAGATCTAGGCGTTAGGGTAAGGGCTAGCGTTCGGGTTAAGAGATAGGGTTAGGTTTAATGCTTAGGATTAGGGTTAGGGTTTGGGGTTAAAGTAAGTGTTAGGGGTTAGGTTTAAGGATCCAAGGTTAGGGTTATTTTTAGCTGTAGTGTTAGGGTTAGGGATAAGGGATCCCATTAGCATTAAGGGTCTTCCTTACTGTAGGGTTAAGGGTTAGGCTTAGAGTTAAAGGTAAAGGTTAGGGTCAGTGTTAAGATTTGGGGTATGGTTAACGGTTAGGGTAAAGGTTAAGCGTTAGGGTTAGGGATTAGTGATTAGGGTTTTTGGTTAGTGTTAGGGTTAGCGGTTAGGAGTTAGTGTTTTATGAAGGGGTATGGTTAGAATTAGGATTGGGGTTAGAGTTAGGGTGAGGTATAGGGGTTAAGTTTAGGGTAAAAGGATAGGATTAGGGTTACGGGTTGGGCTTAGGTTTAGGGTTAAAGTTTACTGCTAGGGTTAGGGATAGGTTTCAGGGTTAGCTTTAGGGGTCTGGTTAGGGTCAGGTGTTAGGTTAATGTCAGGGTTAGGTCTAGTCGTGAGGCTAAGGTTTAGGGTTAGCTGTAAGAGCTAGGGTTAGGTTTAATGGTTAGGATTAGGATTAGGGTTAAGGGTTAGGGTAAGGCTTAGGGGTGAGGGTGAAGGGTTAGGGTCAAGGGTTAGGGTTTTTGTTAGGCATAGCGTTGGGGTTAGAAGTAAGGGTTACTGTCAGTGTTAGGGTTGTAGGTAGGGTTACGGTTAGGGTTAGCGGTTTAGAATTAGGGTTAGGGATTAGGTGTCACAGTGATGACTAGGAGATAGGGTTAGAATTATGGGATAGGGGTTGTTCTCAGGAAATGGGTTATGCATTAACGTTAGGATAAGAGGTTAAAGTTAGGCGCACGGTGAGGTTTACGTGTTAAGGGGAGAAATAGGAACAGGGTTGGGTGTTATGTTCAGGGTTAGGGTTATCTGTTAAAGGTATTGTTTATGCTTAGCACACGGGCCCTGTCTGCATTAGGCGGGCGGGGGGAGTTTATCGGGCTGGGATTGTACCCGGGAAACCACTCTATCATACCCTGGGTATGGGTCCGTGGGTTTCATGCAGGACACAGTGGTAGAGCCTCCTTTCACGCATGGCATGGGAGGATTGCAGGCTTTCTAAACTCTAAGAAAGCAAGAAGTCTGAGAATGAGATTTAGGGTTAGGAATATGGTTAGGGTTAAGGATGAAGTTTAGTGTTAGGGTGAGGGCTTAGGGTTAGGGATTAGGGTTACGGTTAAAAGTTAGTCTTAGGTTTAACGGTTACACTTTGGTTTAGGGTTGAGGTTTACGGTTAGGGTTTAGATGAGGGGTTAGTGTTTGGTACAGGGTTAGGGTTAAGTGTTAGGTTTAGGGTTGAAGATTAGGATTAGGGTTAGGATTAAAGGTTAGCGTGAGAGTTAACGCTTAGGGTTAAGGTTAAGAGTTAGGGTTTAGGGTTAGGTTTAGGGTTAGGGTTAGTTTTAGGGTTAGAGTTATGTGCTATGGTTTGTGTTATAGGTTAGGGTTAGGTTTACTGGTCACGGTTAGGGTTACGTTTATGGGGTAGCATTAGGGTTAAGTTTAAGGTTAAGTGATAGGATTAGGGATAAGTGTTGGGCTTAGGGTTAGGGTTTAGTGTTAGGGTTAGCATTA
>NW_027182834.1:72500-77500 GCF_041146395.1 Eulemur rufifrons | reverse complement strand
AGGGTTAGGGTTAGGTTTAGGGTTAGTTTTAGGGTTAGAGTTATGTGCTACGCTTTGTGTTAGAGGTTAGGGTTAGGTTTACTGGTCACGGTTAGGGTTACGTTTAGGGGGTAGCATTAGGGTTAGGGTTAGGGTTAAGGGATAGGATTAGGGATAAGTGTTGGGCTTAGGGTTAGGGTTTAGTGTTAGGGTTAGCATTAAGGATTAGGGTTAGGGTCAATGTTAAATGCTTGGGTGCGGGTAATGGTTAGGGTCAGGGGTAAGGTTCACGGATAGGGTTAGTGTTAAGGGTTACGGGTAGGTTTAGGGTTCAGGGTTAGAGTTACCATTAGGGCTTAAGGTTAGGATTAGGCGGTAGGTTAGACTTAGGGTTAGATCTAGGCGTTAGGGTAAGGGCTAGCGTTAGGGTTAAGAGATAGGGTTAGGTTTAATGCTTAGGATTAGGGTTAGGGTTTGGGGTTAAAGTAAGTGTTAGGGGTTAGGTTTAAGGATCAAAGGTTAGGGTTATTTTTAGCTGTAGTGTTAGGGTTAGGGATAAGGGATCCCATTAGCATTAAGGGTCTTCCTTATTGTAGGGTTAAGGGTTAGGCTTAGAGTTAAAGGTTAAGCTTAGGGTCAGTGTTAAGATTTAGGGTGAGAGTTAACGGTTAGGGTAAAGGTTAAGCGTTAGGGTTAGGGATTAGTGATTAGGGATTTTGGTTAGTGTTAGGGTTAGCGGTTAGGAGTTAGTGTTTTATGAAGGGGTATGGTTAGAATTAGGATTGGGTTTAGAGTTAGGGTGAGGTATAGGGGTTAGGTTTAGGGGTTAGTTTTAGGGTAAAAGGATAGGATTAGGGTTACGGGTTGGGCTTAGGTTTAGGGTTAAAGTTTACTGCTAGGGTTAGGGATAGGGTTCAGGGTTAGCTTTAGGGGTTCTGGTTAGGGTTAGGTGTTAGGTTAGTGTCAGGGTTAGGTCTAGTCGTGAGGGTAAGGTTTAGGGTTAGCTATAAGAGCTAGGGTTAGGTTTAATGGTTAGGATTAGGATTAGGGTTAAGGGTTAGGGTAAGGCTTAGGGGTTAGGGTGAAGGGTTAGGGTCAAGTGTTAGGGTTTTTGTTAGGCATAGCGTTGGGTTTAGAAGTAAGGGTTACTGTCAGTGTCAGGGTTGTAGGTAGGGTTACGGTTAGGGTTAGCGGTTTAGAATTAGGGTTAGGGATTAGGTGTCACAGTGATGACTAGGAGATAGGGTTAGAATTATGGGATAGGGGTTGTTCTCAGGAAATGGGTTATGCATTAACGTTAGGATAAGAGGTTAAAGTTAGGCGCACGGTGAGGTTTACGTGTTAAGGGGAGAAATAGGAACAGGGTTGGGTGTTATGTTCAGGGTTAGGGTTATCTGTTAAAGGTATTGTTTATGCTTAGCGCACGGGCCCTGTCTGCATTGGGCGGGCGGGGGGAGTTTACGGGACTGGGATTGTACCCGGGAACCCACTCTATCATACTCTGGGTATGAGCCCGTGGGTTTCATGCAGGACGCAGAGGTAGAGCCTCCTTTCACGCATGGCATGGGAGGATTGCAGGCTTTCTAAACTCTAAGAAAGCAAGAAGTCTGAGAATTAGATTTAGGGTTAGGATTATGGTTAGGGTTAAGGATGAAGTTTAGTGTTAGGGTGAAGGCTTAGGGTTAGGGATTAGGGTTAGGGTTAAAGGTTACTCTTAGGTTTAATGGTTACACGTTGGTATAGGGTTGAGGTTTACCATTAGGGTTAAGATGAGGGGTTAGGGTTTGGTACAGGGTTAGGGTTAAGTGCTAGGTTTAGGGTTGAAGATTAGGATTAGGGTTAGGATTAAAGGTTAGCGTGAGAGTTAACGCTTAGGGTTAAGGTTAAGAGTTAGGGTTTAGGTTTAGGGTTAGGGTTAGGGTTAGATTTAGGGTTAGAGTTATGAGCTACGCTTTGTGTTAGAGGTTAGGTTTAGGTTTACTGGTCACGGTTAGGGTTACGTTTAGGGGGTAGCATTAGGGTTAGGGTTAGGGTTAAGGGATAGGATTAGGGTTAAGTGTTTGTCTTAGAGTTAGGGTTTAGTTTTAGGGTTATCATTAAGGATTAGGGGTAGGGTCCAGGTTAAATGCTTCGGTCCGGGTAATGGTTAGGGTCAGGGTTAAGGTTCACGGATAGGGTTAGTGTTAAGGGTTACGGGTAGGTTTAGGGTTCAGGGTTAGAGTTACCATTAGGGCTTAAGTTTAGGATTAGGCAGTAGGTTAGATTTAGGGTTAGATCTAGGCGTTAGGGTAAGGGCTAGCGTTAGGGTTAAGAGACAGGGTTAGATTTAATGCTTAGGATTAGGGTTAGGGTTTGGGGTTAAAGTAAGTGTTAGGGGTTAGTTTTAAGGATCAAAGGTTAGGGTTATTTTTAGCTGTAGTGTTAGGGTTAGGGATAAGGGATCCCATTAGCATTAAGGGTCTTCCTTACTGTAGCGTTAAGGGTTAGGCTTAGAGTTAAAGGTTAAGGTTAGGGTCAGTGTTAAGATGTAGGGTGAGGGTTAACGGTTAGGGTAAAGGTTAAGCGTCAGGGTTAGGGATTAGTGATTAGGGATTTTGGTTAGTGTTAGGGTTAGCGGTTAGGAGTTAGTGTTTTATGAAGGGGTATGGTTAGAATTAGGATTGGGGTTAGAGTTAGGGTGAGGTATAGGGGTTAGGTTTAGGGGTTAGTTTTAGGGTAAAAGGATAGGATTAGGGTTACGGGTTGGACTTAGGTTTAGGGTTAAAGTTTACTGCTAGGGTTAGGGATAGGGTTCAGGGTTAGCTTTAGGGGTTCTGGTTAGGGTTAGGTGTTAGGTTAGTGTCAGGGTTAGGTCTAGTGGTGAGGGTAAGGTTTAGGGTTAGCTTTAAGAGCTAGGGTTAGGTTTAATGGTTAGGATTAGGATTAGGGTTAAGGGTTAGGGTAAGGCTTAGGGGTTAGGGTGAAGGTTTAGGGTTTTTGTTAGGCATAGCGTTGGGGTTAGAAGTAAGGGTTACTGTCAGTGTCAGGGTTGTAGGTAGGGTTACGGTTAGGGTTAGGGTTTAGAATTAGGGTTAGGGATTAGGTGTCACAGTGATGACTAGGAGATAGGGTTAGAATTATGGGATAGGGGTTGTTCTCAGGAAATGGGTTATGCATTAACGTTAGGATAAGAGGTTAAAGTTAGGCGCACGGTGAGGTTTACGTGTTAAGGGGAGAAATAGGAACAGGGTTGGGTGTTATGTTCAGGGTTAGGGTTATCTGTTAAAGGTATTGTTTATGCTTAGCGCACGGGCCCTGTCTGCATTAGGCGGGCGTGGGGAGTTTAGGGGGCTGGGGTTGTACCCAGGAACACACTCTATCATACTCTGGGTATGGGCCCGTGCGTTTCATGCAGGACACAGTGGTAGAGCCTCCTTTCACGCATGGCATGGGAGGATGGCAGGCTTTCTAAACACTAAGAAAGCAAGAAGTCTGATAATGAGATTTAGGGTAGGATTATGGTTAGGGTTAAGGATGAAATTTAGTGTTAGGGTGAGGGCTTAAGGTTAGGGATTAGGGTTAGGGTTAAAGTTTACTCTTAGGTTTAACGGTTACAGTTCGGTTTAGGCTTGAGTTTTACGGTTAGGGTTAAGATGAGGGGTTAGGGTTTGGTAGACGTTTAGGGTTAAGTGTTAGGTTTAGGGTTGAAGATTAGGATTAGGGTTAGGATTAAAGGTTAGCGTGAGAGTTAACGCTTAGGGTTAAGGTTAAGAGTTAGGGTTTACGGTTAGGCTTAGGGTTAGATTTAGGGTTAGAGTTATGTGCTATGGTTTGTGTTAGGGGTTAGGGTTAGGTTTACTGTTCACGGTTAGGATTGGGTTTAGGGATTAGCATTAGGGTTAGGGATTAGGTTTAGGGTAAGGGTCTAGAGTTAATGTTGGGCTTTAGGCTCGGGGCTTAGGTTCAGGGTCAGGGGTTAGCGTTGGTGGTAGGGCTTAGCTTTAGCTGTCAGTTTAAGGGCACAGGACCTGGTTAATCTACGGTGAGAGGGGTGCGGTCGGAGTCACCACGAAAGCACAACATCATTCCCTCGGCCTTGGGACAGGACCTCCATGCAGGACTCAGGCGGAGCCTCATCTCACACATGGCATGGCTGTATTGTAGGCTTGCTTCACTCTGGGAATGGAAGTAGTGTGAGAATTAGGGTTGGGGTTGGGGTTAGGGTTTTTCGTGTTAGGGGTTAGGTTTCGAGTCAGGGTTAGGTGCTAGGGATTAGTGGTTAGGGTTAGAGTTAGTGTTAGGGGTAAGGTGTTAAGTCTGGGTTAGGGGGCCAGGGTAAGGTTTAGGGTTGGAGTTAGCGTTAGGGTTAGGGGTTAGGGTTAAGGGATAGGGTTAGGATTCAGGGTGTGGGGTAGAGGGTTAGCAGTTGGGGTTAGGCCTAGGGGTTAGGGATATTGTTAGGGTTAAGGGTTAGGAGCTTGGTTCAGGTTTAAGGTTAGCATTAGGGGTTGGGGTTAGTGTTAACTGTAGGTCAGTGTTGGGGTTAGATCTCTAGGCATTAGGGTAAAGGTTAGGGTTAGGGTTAAGGGTTAGGGTTCTGTTTAATGGTTAGGATTGGAAATAGGGTTAAGGGTTAGGGTTAAGGTTAGGGGTTATGACTAAGGATCAACGGTTAGGGTTACTTTTAGGCGTAGGGTTAGGGTAAGGGGTTAGGGTTAGTGTTAGTGTTGTTGGTCGGGTTAAGGTTAGGGTTGGCGTTTCAGAAGTAGGGATTAGGTGTTACGGTTATAGCTAGGAGTTAGGGTTATAATGACGGTATAGGGCTTGTTCTCAGGGTGTCATGCATTAACGTTAAGATATGGGGTTAAAGTTAGGGTTATGGTGAGGTTTACCTGTTAAGGTGAGCAGTAGGATTAGGGTTAGGTGTTATGTTGTGGGTTAGGATTATGTGTGAGAGGTAGGGTTTATGCTTAGGGCACGGGCCCTGTATGCCCTAGGAGGCAAAGTTAGGTGTCTGTGATGGTCGCTGGGAACCCACTCTA
>NW_027182834.1:57500-65000 GCF_041146395.1 Eulemur rufifrons | reverse complement strand
GGAGAAATAGGAACAGGGTTGGGTGTTATGTTCAGGGTTAGGGTTATCTGTTAAAGGTATTGTTTATGCTTAGCGCACGGGCCCTGTCTGCATTAGGCGGGCGGGGGGAGTTTTGGGGGCTGGGATTGTACCCGGGAACCCACTCTATCATACTCTGGGTATGGGCCCGTGGGTTTCATACAGGACACAGTGGTAGAGCCTCCTTTAACGCATGGCATGGGAGGATTGCAGGCTTTCTAAACTCTAAGAAAGCAAGAAGTCTGAGAATTAGATTTAGGGTTAGGATTCTGGTTAGGGTTAAGGATGAAGTTTAGTGTCAGGGTGAGGGCTTAGGGTTAGGGATTAGGGTTAGGGTTAAAGGTTACTCTTAGGTTTAACGGTTACACTTTGGTTTAGGGTTGAGGTTTACGGTTAGGGTTAAGATGAGGGGTTAGGGTTTGGTACAGGGTTAGGGTTAAGTGTAAGGTTTAGGGTTGAACATTAGGATTAGGGTTAGGATTATAGGATAGCGTGAGAGTTAACGCTTAGGGTTAAGGTTAAGAGTTAGGGTTTAGGGTTAGGTTTAATGTTAGGGTTAGTTTTAGGGTTAGAGTTATTTGCTATGGTTTGTGTTAGAGGTTAGGGTTAGGTTTACTGTTCACGGTTAGGGTTACGTTTAGGGGTTAGCATTAGGGTTAGGGTTAGGGTTAGGGTTAAGGGATAGGATTACGGTTAAGTGTTGGCTTTAGGGTTAGGGTTTAGTGTTAGGGTTATCATTAAGGACTAGGGGTAGGGTCAGGGTTAAATGCCTGGGTGCGGGTAATGGTTAGGGTCAGGGTTAAGGTTCACGGATAGGGTTAGTGTTAAGGGTTACGGGTAGGTTTAGGGTTCAGGGTTAGAGTTACCATTAGGGCTTAAGGTTAGGATTAGGCGGTAGGTTCGATTTAGGGTTAGATCTAGGCGTTCGGGTAAGGGCCAGCGTTAGGGTTAAGAGATAGGGTTAGGTTTAATGCTTAGGATTAGGGTTAGGGTTTGGGGTTAAAGTAAGTGTTAGGGGTTAGGTTTAAGGATGAAAGGTTACTGTTATTTTCAGCTGTAGTGTTAGGGTTACGGAAAAGGGATCCCATTAGCATTAAGGGTCTTCCTTACTGTAGGGTTAAGGGTTAGGCTTAGAGTTAAAGGTTAAGGTTAGGGTCAGTGTTAAGATTTAGGGTGAGGGTTATCGGTTAGGGTAAAGGTTAAGCGTTAGGGTTAGGGATTAGTGATTAGGGTTTTTGGTTAGTGTTAGGGTTAGCGGTTAGGAGTTAGTGTTTTAAGAAGGGGTATGGTTAGAATTAGGATTGGGGTTAGAGTTAGGGTGAGGTATAGGGGTTAGGTTTAGGGGTTAGTTTTAGGGTAAAAGGATAGGATTAGGGTTACGGGTTGGGCTTAGGTTTAGGGTTAAAGTTTACTGCTAGGGTTAGGGATAGGGTTCAGTCTTAGCTTTCGGGGTTCTGCTTAGGGTTAGGTGTTAGGTTAGTGTCAGGGTTAGGTCTAGTCGTGAGGGCAAGGTTCAGGGTTATCTTTAAGAGCTAGGGTTAGGTTTAATGGTTAGGATTAGGACTAGGTTTAAGGGTTAGGGTAAGCTTAGGGATTAGGGTGCAGGGTTAGGGTTTTTGTTAGGCAGAGCGTTGGGGTTAGAAGTAAGGGTTACTGTCAGTGTTAGGGTTGTAGGTAGGGTTACGGTTAGGGTTAGCGGTTTAGAATTAGGGTTAGGGATTAGGTGTCACAGTGATGACTAGGAGATAGGGTTAGAATTATGGGATAGGGGTTGTTCTCAGGAAATGGGTTATGCATTAACGTTAGGATAAGAGGTTAAAGTTAGGCGCACGGTGAGGTTTACGTGTAAAGGGGAGAAATAGGAACAGGGTTGGGTGTTATGTTCAGGGTTAGGGTTATCTGTTAAAGGTATTGTTTATGCTTAGCGCACGGGCCCTGTCTGCATTGGGCGGGCGGGGGGAGTTTAGGGGGCTGGGATTGTACCCGGGAACCCACTCTATCATACTCTGGGTATGGGCCCGTGGGTTTCATGCAGGACACAGTGGTAGAGCCTCCTTTCACGCATGGCATGGAAGGATGGCAGGCTTTCTAAACTCTAAGAAAGCAAGAAGTCTGAGAATTAGATTTAGGGGTAGGATTATGGTTAGGGTTAAGGATGAAATTTAGTGTTAGGGTGAGGGCTTAGGGTTAGGGATTAGGGTTAGGGTTAAAGGCTACTCTTAGGTTTAACGGCTACACTTTGGTTTAGGGTTGAGGTTTACGGTTAGGGTTAAGATGAGGGGTTAGGGATTGGTACAGGTTTAGGGTTAAGTGTTAGGTTTAGGGTTGAAGTTTAGGATTAGGGTTAGGATTAAAGGTTAGCGTGAGAGTTAACGCTTAGGGTTAAGGTTAAGAGTTAGGGTTTAGGGTTAGGGTTGGGGTTAGGTTTAGTTTTAGTGTTAGAGTTATGTACTATGGTTTGTGTTAGAGGTTAAGGTTAGGTTTACTGGTCACGGTTAGGGTTATGTTTAGGGGTTTGCGTTAGGGTTAGGGTTAAGGGATAGGATTAGGGATAAGTGTTGGGCTTAGGGTTAGGGTTTAGTGTTAGTGTTATCATTAAGGATTAGGGGAAGGGTCAGGGTTAAATGCTTGGGTGCGGGTAATGGTTAGGGTCAGGGTTAAGGTTCACGGATAGGGTTAGTGTTAAGGGTTATGGGTAGGTTTAGGGTTCAGGGTTAGAGTTAGCATTAGGGCTTAAGGTTAGGATTAGGCGGTAGATTCGATTTAGGGTTAGATCTAGGCGTTAGGGTAAGGGCTAGCGTTAGGGTTCAGAGATAGGGTTAGGTTTAATGCTTAGGATTAGGGTTAGGGTTTGGGGTTAAAGTAAGTGTTAGGGGTTAGGTTTAAGGATCAAAGGTTAGGGTTATTTTTAGCTGTAGTGTTAGGGTTAGGGATAAGGGATCCCATTAGCATTAAGGGTCTTCCTTACTGTAGGGTTAAGGGTTAGGCTTAGAGTTAAAGGTTAAGGTTAGGGTCAGTGTAAAGATTTAGGGTGAGGGTTAACGGTTAGGGTAAAGGTTAAGTGTTAGGGTTAGGGATTAGTGATTAGGGTTTTTGGTTAGTGTTAGGTTAGCGGTTAGTGTTTTATGAAGGGGTATGGTTAGAATTAGGATTGGGGTTAGAGTTAGGGTGAGGTATAGGGGTTAGGTTTAGGGGTTAGTTTTAGGGTAAAAGGATAGGATTAGGGTTACGGGTTGGGCTTAGGTTTAGGCTTAAAGTTTACTGCTAGGGTTAGGGATAGGGTTCAGGGTTAGCTTTAGGAGTTCTGGTTAGGGTTAGGTGTTAGGTTAGTGTCAGGGTTAGGTTTAGTCGTGAGGGTAAGGTTTAGGGTTAGCTTTAAGAGCTAGGGTTAGGTTTAATGGTTAGGATTAGGATTAGGGTTAAGGGTTAGGGTAAGTCTTAGGGGTTAGGGTGAAGGGTTAGGGTCAAGGGTTAGGGTTTTTGTTAGGCATAGCGTTGGGGTTAGAAGTAACGGTTACTGTCAGTGTTAGGGTTGTAGGTAGGGTTACGGTTAGGGTTAGCGGTTTGGAATTAGGGTTAGGGATTAGGTGTCACAGTGATGACTAGGAGATAGGGTTAGAATTATGGGATAGGGGTTGTTCTCAGGAAATGGGTTATGCATTAACGTTAGGATAAGAGGTTAAAGTTAGGCGCACAGTGAAGTTTACGTGTTAAGGGGAGAAATAGGAACAGGGTTGGGTGTTATGTTCAGGGTTAGGGTTATCTGTTAAAGGTATTGTTTATGCTTAGCGCACGGGCCCTGTCTGCATTAGGCGGGCGGGGGGAGTTTTGGGGGCTGGGATTGTACCCGGGAACCCACTCTATCATACTTTGGGTATGGGTCCGTGGGTTTCATACAGGACACAGTGGTAGAGCCTCCTTTCACGCATGGCATGGGAGGATTGCAGGCTTTCTAAACTCTAAGAAAGCAAGAAGTCTGAGAATTAGATTTAGGGTTCGGATTCTGGTTAGGGTTAAGGATGAAGTTTAGTGTCAGGGTGAGGGCTTAGGGTTAGGGATTAGGGTTAGGGTTAAAGGTTACTCTTAGGTTTAACGGTTACACTTTGGTTTAGGGTTGAGGTTTACGGTTAGGGTTAAGATGAGGGGTTAGGGTTTGGTACAGGGTTAGGGTTAAGTGTAAGGTTTAGGGTTGAAGATTAGGATTAGGGTTAGGATTATAGGATAGCGTGAGAGTTAACGCTTAGGGTTAAGGTTAAGAGTTAGGGTTTAGGGTTAGGTTTAGGGTTAGGGTTAGTTTTAGGGTTAGAGTTATGTGCTATGGTTTGTGTTAGACGTTAGGGTTAGGTTTACTGTTCACGGTTAGGGTTACGTTTAGGGGTTAGCATTAGGGTTAGGGTTAGGGTTAGGGTTAAGGGATAGGATTACGGTTAAGTGTTGGCCTTAGTGTTAGGGTTTAGTGTTAGGGTTATCATTAAGGACTAGGGGTAGGGTCAGGGTTAAATGTCTGGGTGCGGGTAATGGTTAGGGTCAGGGTTAAGGTTCACGGATAGGGTTAGTGTTAAGGGTTACGGGTAGGTTTAGGGTTCAGGGTTAGGTTAGCATTAGGGCTTAAGGTTAGGATTAGGCGGTAGGTTCGATTTAGGGTTAGATCTAGGCGTTCGGGTAAGGGCCAGCGTTAGGGTTAAGAGATAGGGTTAGGTTTAATGCTTAGGATTAGGGTTAGGGTTTGGGGTTAAAGTAAGTGTTAGGGATTAGGTTTAAGGATGAACGGTTACTGTTATTTTCAGCTGTAGTGTTAGGGTTACGGAAAAGGGATACCATTAGCATTAAGGGTCTTCCTTACTGTAGGGTTAAGGGTTAGGCTTAGAGTTAAAGGTTAAGGTTAGGGTCAGTGTTAAGATTTAGGGTGAGGGTTAACGGTTAGGGTAAAGGTTAAGCGTTAGGGTTAGGGATTACTGATTAGGTTTTTGGTTAGTGTTAGGGTTAGCGGTTAGGAGTTAGTGTTTTATGAAGGGGTATGGATAGAATTAGGATTGAGGTTAGAGTTAGGGTGAGGTATAGGGGTTAGGTTTAGGGGTTAGTTTTAGGGTAAAAGGATAGGATTAGGGTTACGGGTTGGGCTTAGGTTTAGGGTTAAAGTTTACTGCTAGGGTTAGGGATAGGGTTCAGGCTTAGCTTTCGGGGTTCTGGTTAGGGTTAGGTGTTAGGTTAGTGTCAGGGTTAGGTCTAGTCGTGAGGGCAAGGTTCAGGGTTATCTTTAAGAGCTAGGGTTAGGTTTAATGGTTAGGATTAGGATTAGGGTTAAGGGTTAGGGTAAGGCTTAGGGGTTAGGGTGCAGGGTTAGGGTTTTTGTTAGGCATAGCGTTGGGGTTAGAAGTAAGGTACTGTCAGTGTTAGGGTTGTAGGTAGGGTTACGGTTAGGGTTAGCGGTTTAGAATTAGGGTTAGGGATTAGGTGTCACAGTGATGACTAGGAGATAGGGTTAGAATTATGGGATAGGGGTTGTTCTCAGGAAATGGGTTATGCATTAACGTTAGGATAAGAGGTTAAAGTTAGGCGCACGGTGAGGTTTACGTGTTAAGGGGAGAAATAGGAACAGGGTTGGGTGTTATGTTCAGGGTTAGGGTTATCTGTTAAAGGTATTGTTTATGCTTAGCGCACGGGCCCTGTCTGCATTAGGCGGGCCGGGGGAGTTTAGGGGGCTGGGATTGTACCCGGGAACCCACTCTATCATACTCTGGGTATGGGCCCGTGGGTTTCATGCAGGACACAGTGGTAGAGCCTCCTTTCACGCATGGCATGGGAGGATGGCAGGCTTTCTAAACTCTAAGAAAGCAAGAAGTCTGAGAATTAGATTTAGGGTTAGGATTATGGTTAGGGTTAGGATGAAGTTTAGTGTTAGGGTGAGGGCTTAGGGTTAGGGCTTAGGGTTAGGGTTAAAGGTTACTCTTAGTTTTAACGGTTACACCTTTTTTTAGGGTTGAGGTTTACGGTTAGGGTTAAGATGAGGGGTTAGGGTTTGGTACAGGGTTAGGGTTAAGTGTTAGGTTTAGGGTTGAAGATTAGGATTAGGGTTAGGATTAAAGGTTAGCGTGAGAGTTAACGCTTAGTGTTAAGCTTAAGAGTTAGGGGTTAGGGTTAGGTTTAGGGTTCGTTTTAGGGTTAGAGTTATGTGCTATGTTTTGTGTTAGAGGTTAGGGTTAGGTTTACTGGTCACGGTGAGGGTTACGTTTCGGGGTTAGCATTAGGGTTAGGGTTAGGGTTAGGGTTAAGGGATAGGATTAGGGTTAAGTGTTGGGAGTAGGGTGAGGGTTTAGTGTTAGGGTTATCATTAAGGATTAGGGGTAGGGTCAGGGTTAAATGCTTGGGTGCGGGTAATGGATAGGGTCAGGGTTAAGGTTCACGGATAGGGTTAGTGTTAAGGGTTACGGGTAGGTTTAGGGTTCAGCGTTAGAGTTAGCATTAGGGCTTAAGGTTAGGATTAGGCGGTAGGTTAGATTTAGGGTTAGATCTAGGCATTAGGGTAAGGGCTAGCTTTAGGGTTAAGAGATAGGGTTCGGTTTAATGCTTAGGATTAGGGTTAGGGTTTGGGGTTAAAGTAAGTGTTAGGGGTTAGGTTTAAGGATCAAAGGTTAGGGTTATTTTTAGCTGTAGTGTTAGGGTTAGGGATAAGGGATCCCATTAGCATTAAGGGTCTTCCTTACTGTAGGGTTAAGGGTTAGGCTTAGAGTTAAAGGTTAAGGTTAGGGTCAGTGTTAAGATTTAGGGTGAGGGTTAACGGTTAGGGTAAAGGTTAAGCGTTAGGGTTAGGGATTAGTGATTAGGGTTTTTGGTTAGTGTTAGGGTTAGCGGTTAGGAGTTAGTGTTTTACCAAGGGGTATGGTTAGAATTAGGATTGGGTTTAGAGTTAGGGTGAGGTATAGGGGTTAGGTTCAGGGGTTAGTTTTAGGGTAAAAGGATAGGATTAGGGTTACGGGTTGGGCTTAGGTTTAGGGTTAAAGTTTACTGCTAGGGTTAGGGATAGGGTTCAGTCTTAGCTTTCGGGGTTCTGCTTAGGGTTAGGTGTTAGGTTAGTGTCAGGGTTAGGTCTAGTCGTGAGGGCAAGGTTCAGGGTTATCTTTAAGAGCTAGGGTTAGGTTTAATGGTTAGGATTAGGATTAGGGTTAAGGGTTAGGGTAAGGCTTAGGGGTTAGGGTGCAGGGTTAGGGTTTTTGTTAGGCATAGCGTTAGGGTTAGAAGTAAGGGTTACTGTCAGTGTTAGGGTTGTAGGTAGGGTTACGGTTAGGGTTAGCGGTTTAGAATTAGGGTTAGGGATTAGGTGTCACAGTGATGACTAGGAGATAGGGCTAGAATTATGGGATAGGGGTTGTTCTCAGGAAATGGGTTATGCATTAACGTTAGGATAAGAGGTTAAAGTTAGGCGCACGGTGAGGTTTACGTGTTAAGGGGAGAAATAGGAACAGGGTTGGGTGTTATGTTCAG
>NW_027182834.1:0-42500 GCF_041146395.1 Eulemur rufifrons | reverse complement strand
TAAGGGATCCCATTAGCATTAAGGGTCTTCCTTACTGTAGGGTTAAGGGTTAGGCTTAGAGTTAAAGGTTAAGGTTAGGGTCAGTGTTAAGATTTAGGGTGAGGGTTAACAGTTAGGGTAAAGGTTAAGCGTTAGGGTTAGGGATTAGTGATTAGGGATTTTGGTTAGTGTTAGGGTTAGCGGTTAGGAGTTAGTGTTTTATGAAGGGGTATGGTTAGAATTAGGATTGGGGTTAGAGTTAGGGTGAGGTATAGGGGTTAGGTTTAGGGGTTAGTTTTGGGCTAAAAGGATAGGATTAGGGTTACGGGTTGGGCTTAGGTTTAGGGTTAAAGTTTACTGCTAGGGTTAGGGATAGGGTTCAGGGTTAGCTTTAGTGGTGTGGTTAGGGTTAGGTGTTAGGTTAGTGTCAGGGTTAGGTCTAGTCGTGAGGGTAAGGTTTAGGGTTAGCTTTAAGAGCTAGGGTTAGGTTTAATGGTTAGGATTAGGATTAGGGTTAAGGGTTAGGGTGAGGCTTAGGGGTTAGGGTGAAGGGTTAGGGTCAAGGGTTAGGGTTTTTGTTAGGCATAGCGTTGGGGTTAGAAGTAAGGGTTACTGTCAGTGTTAGGGTAGTAGGTAGGGTTACGGTTAGGGTTAGCGGTTTAGAATTAGGGTTAGGGATTAGGTGTCACAGTGATGACTAGGAGATAGGGTTAGAATTATGGGATAGCGGTTGTTCTCAGGAAATGGGTTATGCATTAACGTTAGGATAAGAGGTTAAAGTTAGGCGCACGGGGAGGTTTACGTGTTAAGGGGAGAAATAGGAACAGGGTTGGGTGTTATGTTCAGGGTTGGGGTTATCTGTTAAAGGTATTGTTTATGCTTAGCGCACGGGCCCTGTCTGCATTAGGCGGGTGCGGGGAGTTTAGGGGGCTGGGATTGTACCCGGGAACCCACTCTATCATACTCTGGGTATGGGCCCGTGGGTTTCATGCAGGACACAGTGGTAGAGCCTCCTTTCACCCATGGCATGGGAGGATGGCAGGCTTTCTAAACTCTAAGAAAGCAAGAATTGTGAGAATTATATTTAGGGTTGGATTATGGTTAGGGTTAAGGATGAAGTTTAGTATTAGGGTGAGGGCTTAGGCTTAGGTATTAGGGTTAGGGTTAAAGGTTACTCTTAGGTTTAACGGTTACACGTTGGTTTCGGGTTGAGGTTTACGATTAGGGTTAAGATGAGGGGTTAGATTATGGTACAGGGTTAGGGTTAAGTGTTAGGTTTAGTGTTAAAGATTAGGATTAGGGTTAGGATTAAAGGTTAGCGTGAGAGTTAACGCTTAGGGTTAAGGTTAAGAGTTAGGGTTTAGGGTTAGGGTTAGGGATAGGGTTAGTTTTAGTTAGTTTAGTGCTATGGTTTCTGTTAGAGGTTAGGGTTAGGTTTACTGGTCACGGTTAGGGTTACGTTTAGGGGTTAGCATTAGGGTTAGGGTTAAGGGATAGGATTAGGGATAAGTGTTGGGCTTAGGGTTAGGGTTTAGTGTTAGGGTTATCATTAAGGATTAGGGGTAGGGTCAGGGTTAAATGCTTTGGTGCGGGTAATGGTTAGGGTCAGGGTTAAGGTTCACGGATAGGGTTAGTGTTAAGGGTTACGGGTAGGTTTAGGGTTCAGGGTTAGAGTTAGCATTAGGGCTTAAGGTTAGGATTAGGCGGTAGGTTAGGTTTAGGGTTAGATCTAGGCGTTAGGGTAAGGGCTAGCGTTAGGGTTAAGAGATAGGGTTAGGTTTAATGCTTAGGATTAGGGTTAGGGTTTGGGGTTAAAGTAAGTGTTAGGGGTTAGGTTTCAGGATCAAAGGTTAGGGTTACTTTTAGCTGTAGTGTTAGGGTTAGGGATAAGGGATCCCATTAGCATTAAGGGTCTTCCTTACTGTAGGGTTAAGGGTTAGGCTTAGAGTTAAAGTTTAATGTTAGGGTCAGTGTTAAGATTTGGGGTGAGTGTTAACGGTTAGGGTAAAGGTTAAGCGTTAGGGTTAGGGATTAGTGATTAGGGTTTTTGGTTAGTGTTAGGGTTAGCGGTTAGGAGTTAGTGTTTTATGAAGGGGTATGGTTAGAATTAGGATTGGGGTTAGAGTTAGGGTGAGGTATAGGGGTTAGGTTTAGGGTAAAAGGATAGGATTAGGGTTACGGGTTGGGCTTAGGTTTAGGGTTAAAGTTTACTGCTAGGGTTAGGGATAGGGTTCAGGGTTAGCTTTAGGGGTCTGGTTAGGGTCAGGTGTTAGGTTAGTGTCTGGGTTAGGTCTAGTCGTGAGGGTAAAGTTTAGGGTTAGCTTTAAGAGCTATGGTTAGGTTTAATGGTTAGGATTAGGATTAGGGTTAAGGGTTAGGGTAAGGCTTAGGGGTTAGGGTGACGGGTTAGGGTCAAGGGTTAGGGTTTTTGTTAGGCATAGCGTTGGGGTTAGAAGTAAGGGTTACTGTCAGTGTTAGGGTTGTAAGTAGGGTTACGGTTAGGGTTAGCGGTTTAGAATTAGGGTTAGGGATTAGGTGTCACAGTGATGACTAGGAGATAGGGTTAGAATTATGGGATAGGGGTTGTTCTCAGGAAATGGGTTATGCATTAACGTTAGGATAAGAGGTTAAAGTTAGGCGCACGGTGAGGTTTACGTGTTAAGGGGAGAAATAGGAACAGGGTTGGGTGTTATGTTCAGGGTTAGGGTTATCTGTTAAAGGTATTGTTTATGCTTAGCGCACGGGCCCTGTCTGCATTAGGCGGGCGGGGGGAGTTTAGGGGGCTGGGATTGTACCCGGGAACCCACTCTATCATACTCTGGGTATGGGCCCGTGGGTTTCATGCAGGACACAGTGGTAGAGCCTCCTTTCACCCATGGCATGGGAGGATGGCAGGCTTTCTAAACTCTAAGAAAACAAGAAGTGTGAGAATGAGATTTAGGGTTGGATTATGGTTCGGGTTAAGGATGAAGTTTAGTGTTAGGGTGAGGGCTTAGGCTTAGGTATTAGGGTTAGGGTTAAAGGTTACTCTTAGGTTTAACGGTTACACTTTGGTTTAGGGTTGAGGTTTACGATTAGGGTTAAGATGAGGGCTTAGGTTATGGTACAGGGTTAGGGTTAAGTGTTAGGTTTAGTGTTGAAGATTAGGATTAGGGTTAGGATTAAAGGTTAGCGTGAGAGTTAACGCTTAGGGTTAAGTTTAAGAGTTAGGTTTTAGGGTTAGGGTTAGGGATAGGGTTAGTTTTAGTTAGTTTAGTGCTATGGTTTGTGTTAGAGGTTAGGGTTAGGTTTACTGGTCACGGTTAGGGTTACGTTTAGGGGTTAGCATTAGGGTTAGGGTTAAGGGATAGGATTAGGTATAAGTGTTGGGCTTAGGGTTAGGGTTTAGTGTTAGGGTTATCATTAAGGATTAGGGGTAGGGTCAGGGTTAAATGCTTTGGTGCGGGTAATGGTTAGGGTCAGGGTTAAGGTTGACGGATAGGGTTAGTGTTAAGGTTTACGGGTAGGTTTAGGGTTCAGGGTTAGAGTTAGCATTAGGGCTTAAGGTTAGGATTAGGCGGTAGGTTAGATTTAGGGTTAGATCTAGGCGTTAGGATAAGGGCTAGCGTTAGGGTTAAGAGATAGGTTTAGGTTTAATGCTTAGGATTAGGGTTAGGGTTTGGGGTTAAAGTAAGTGTTAGGGGTTAGGTTTAAGGATCCAAGGTTACGGTTATTTTTAGCTGTAGTGTTAGGGTTAGGGATAAGGGATCCCATTAGCATTAAGGGTCTTCCTTACTGTAGGGTTAAGGGTTAGGCTTAGAGTTAAAGTTTAAGGTTAGGGTCAGTGTTAAGATTTAGGGTGAGGGTTAACAGTTAGGGTAAAGGTTAAGCGTTAGGGCTAGGGATTAGTGATTAGGGTATTTGGTTAGTGTTAGGGTTAGCGATTAGGATTTAGTGTTTTATGAAAGGGTATTGTTAGAATTAGGATTGGGGTTAGAGTTAGGGTGAGGTATAGGTGTTAGGTTTAGGGGTTAGTGTTAGGGTAAAAGGATAGGATTAGGGTTACGGGTTGGGCTTAGGTTTAGGGTTAAAGTTTACTGCTAGGGTTAGGGATAGGGTTTAGGGTTAGCTTTAGGGGTTCTGGTTAGGGTTAGGTGTTAGGTTAGTGTCAGTGTTAGGTCTAGTCGTGAGGGTAAGGTTTATGGTTAGCTTTAAGAGCTAGGATTAGGTTTAATGGTTAGGATTAGGATTAGGGTTAAGGGTTAGGGTAAGGCTTAAGGGTGAGGGTGAAGGGTTAGGGTCAAGGGTTAGGGTTTTTGTTAGTCATAGCGTTGGGGTTACAAGTAAGGGTTACTGTCAGTGTTAGGGTTGTAGGTAGGGTTACGGTTAGGGTTAGCGGTTTAGAATTAGGGTTAGGGATTAGGTGTCACAGTGATGACTAGGAGATAGGGTTAGAATTATGGGATAGGGGTTGTTCTCAGGAAATGGGTTATGCATTAACGTTAGGATAAGAGGTTAAAGTTAGGCGCACGGTGAGGTTTACGTGTTAAGGGGAGAAATAGGAACAGGGTTAGGTGTTATGTTCAGGGTTAGGGTTATCTGTTAAAGGTATTGTTTATGCTTAGCGCACGGGCCCTGTCTGCATTAGGCGGGCGGGGGGAGTTTAGGGGGCTGGGATTGTACCCGGGAACCCACTCTATCATACTCTGGGTATGGGCCCGTGGGTTTCATGCAGGACACAGTGGTAGAGCCTCCTTTCACGCATTGCACCGGAGGATTGCAGGCTTTCTAAACTCTAAGAAAGCAAGAAGTCTGAGAATTAGATTTAGGGTTAGGATTCTGGTTAGGGTTAAGGATGAAGTTTAGTGTTAGGGTGAGGGCTTAGGGTTAGGGATTAGGGTTAGGGTTGAAGGTTACTCTTAGGTTTAACGGTTACACTTTGGTTTCCGGTTGAGGTTTACGGTTAGGGTTAAGATGAGGGGTTAGTGTTAGGTACAGGGTTAGGGTTAAGTGTTAGGTTTAGGGTTGAAGATTAGGATTAGGGTTAGGATTAAAGGTTAGCATGAGAGTTAACGCTTAGGGTTAAGGTTAAGAGTTAGGGTTTAGGGTTAGGGTTAGGGTTAGGGTTAGTTTTAGGGTTAGAGTTATGTGCTATGGTTTGTGTTAGAGGTTAGGGTTAGGTTTACTGGTGACGGTTATGATTACGTTTAGGGGTTAGCATTAGGGTTAGGGTTAGGGTTAGGGTTAAGGGATAGGATTAGGGTTAAGTGTTGGGCTTAGGGTTAGGGTTTAGTGTTAGGGTTATCATTATGGACTAGGGGTAGGGTCAGGGTTAAATGCTTGGGTGCGGGTAATGGTTAGGTTCAGGGTTAAGGTTCACGGATAGGGTTAGTGTTAAGGGTTACGGGTAGGTTTAGGGTTCAGGGTTAGAGTTAGCATTAGGGCTTAAGGTTAGGATTAGGCGGTGGTTAGATTTAGGGTTAGATCTAGGCGTTAGGGTAAGGGCTAGCGTTAGGGTTAAGAGATAGGGTTAGGTTTAATGCTTAGGATTAGGGTTTGGGTTTGGGGTTAAAGTAAGTGTTAGGGGTTAGGTTTAAGGATCAAAGGTTAGGGTTATTTTTAGCTGTAGTGTTAGGGTTAGGGATAAGGGATCTCATTAGTATTAAGGGTCTTCCTTACTGTAGGGTTAAGGGTTAGGCTTAGAGTTAAAGGTTAAGGTTAGGGTCAGTGTTAAGAATTAGGGTGAGGGTTAACGGTTAGGGTAAAGGTTAAGCATTAGGATTAGCGATTAGCGATTAGGGTTTTTGGTTTGTGTTAGGGTTAGTGGTTAGGAGTTCGTGTTTTATGAAGGGGTATGGTTAGAATTAGGATTGGGGTTAGAGTTAGGGTGAGGTATAGGGGTTAGGTTTAGGGGTTAGTTTTAGGGTAAAAGGATAGGATTAGGGTTATGGTTTGGGCTTAGGTTTAGGGTTAAAGTTTACTACTAGGGTTAGGGATAGGGTTCAGGGTTAGCTTTAGGGGTTCTGGTTAGGGTTAGGTGTTAGGTTAGTGTCAGGGTTAGGTCTAGCTGTGAGGGTAAGGTTTATGGTTAGCTTTAAGAGCTAGGGTTAGGTTTAATGTTTAGGATTAGGATTAGGGTTAAGGGTTAGCGTAAGGCTTAGGGGTTTGGGTGAAGGGTTAGGGTTTTGGTTAGGCATAGCGTTGGGGTTAGAAGTAAGGGTTACAGTCAGTGTTAGGGTTGTAGGTAGGGTTCCGGTTAGGGTTAGCGGTTTAGAATTAGGGTTAGGGATTAGGTGTTCCAGTGATGACTAGGAGATAGGGTTAGAATAATGGCATAGGGGTTGTTCTCAGGGAATGGGTTATGCATTAACGTTAGGATAAGAGGTTAAAGTTAGGCGCACGGTGAGGTTTACGTGTTAAGGGGAGAAATAGGAACAGGGTTGGGTGTTATGTTCAGGGTTAGGGTTATCTGTTAAAGGTATTGTTTATGCTTAGCTCACGGGCCCTGTCTGCATTAGGCGGGTGGGGGGAGTTTAGGGACCTGGGATTGTACCTGGAACCCACTATATCATACTCTATGTATGGGCCCGTGGGTTTCATGCAGGGCACAGTGGTAGAGCCTCCTTTCACGCATGGCATGGGAGGATTGAAGGCTTTCTAAACTCTAAGAAAGCAAGAAGTCTGAGAATTAGATTTAGGGTTAGGATTCTCGTTAGGGCTAAGGATGAAGCTTAGTGTTAGGGTGAGGGCTTAAGGTTAGGGATTAGGGTTAGGGTTAAAAGTTACTCTTAGGTTTAACGGTTACAGTTCGGTTTAGGGTTGAGGTTTACGGTTAGGGTTAAGATGAGGGGTTAGAGTTTGGTAGACGTTTAGGTTTGAAGATTAGGATTAGGGTTAGGATTAAAGGTTAGCGGGAGAGTTAACGCTTAGGGTTAAGGTTAAGAGTTAGGGTTTACGGTTAGGCTTAGGGTTAGATTTAGGGTTAGAGTTATGTGCTATGGTTTGTGGTAGGGGTTAGGGTTAGGTTTACTGTTTACGGTTAGGGTTGGGTTTAGGGATTAGCATTAGGGTTAGGGATTAGGTTTAGGGTAAGGGTCTAGAGTTAATGTTGGGCTTTAGGCTCGCGGCTTAGGTTCAGGGTCAGGGGTTAGCGTTGGTGGTAGGGCTTAGCTTTAGCTGTCAGTTTAAGGGCACAGGACCTGGTTAATCTACGGTGAGAGGGGTGCGGTCGGAGTCACCACGAAAGCACAACATCATTCCCTGGGCCTTGGGACAGGACCTCCATGCAGGACTCAGGCGGAGCCTCATCTCACACATGGCATGGCTGTATTGTAGGCTTGCTTCACTCTGGGAATGGAAGTAGTGTGAGAATTAGGGTTGGGGTTGGGGTTAGGGTTTTTCGTGTTAGGGGTTAGGTTTCGAGTCAGGGTTAGGTGCTAGGGATTAGTGGTTAGGGTTAGAGTTAGTGTTAGGGGTAAGGTGTTAAGTCTGGGTTAGGGGGCCAGGGTAAGGTTTAGGGTTGGAGTTAGCGTTAGGGTTAGGGGTTAGGGTTAAGGGATAGGGTTAGGATTCAGGGTGCGGGTTAGAGGGTTAACAGTTGGGGTTAGGCTTAGGGGTTAGGGATAGTGTTAGGGTTAAGGGTTAGGAGCTTGGTTCAGGTTTAAGGTTAGCATTAGGGGTTGGGGTTAGTGTTAACTGTAGGTCAGTGTTGGGGTTAGACCTCTAGGCATTAGGGTAAAGGTTAGGGTTAGGGTTAAGAGTTAGGGTTCTGTTTAATGGTTAGGATTGGGAATAGGGTTAAGGGTTAGGGTTAAGGTTAGGGGTCATGACGAAGGATCAACGGTTAGGGTTACTTTTAGGCGTAGGGTTAGGGTAAGGGGTTAGGGTTAGTGTTAGTGTTGTTGGTCGAGTTAAGGTTAGGGTTGGCGTTTCAGAAGTAGGGATTAGGTGTAACGGTTATAGCTAGGAGTTAGGGTTATAATGACGGTATAGGGCTTGTTCTCAGGGTGTCATGCATTAACGTTAAGATATGGGGTTAAAGTTAGGGTTATGGTGAGGTTTACCTGTTAAGGTGAGCAGTAGGATCAGGGTTAGGAGTTATGTTGTGGGTTAGGCTTATGGGGGAGGGGTAGGGTTTATGCTTAGGGCACGGGCCCTGTATGCCCTAGGAGGCAAAGTTAGGTGTCTGTGATGGTCGCTGGGAACCCACTCTACCGCACGCAGTGTATGGGCCTCGGGGTTTCATGCAGGACACTGTGGCAGAGCCTCCTTTCACGCATGGCGTGGGAGGATTGCAGGCTTTCTAAACTCTAAGAAAGCAAGAAGTCTTAGAATTAGATTTAGGGTTAGGGTTATGGTTAGGGTTAAGGATGAAGTTTAGTGTTAGGGTGAGGGCTTAGGGTTAGGGATTACGGCTAGGGTTAAAGGTTACTCTTAGATTTAACGGTTACACTTTGGTTTAGGGTTGAGGTTTAAGGTTAGGGTTAAGATGAGGGGTTAGGGTTTGGTACAGGGTTAGGGTTAAGTGTTAGGTTTAGGGTTGAAGATTAGGATTAGGGTTAGGATTAAAGGTTAGCGTGAGAGTTAACGCTTAGCGTTAAGGTTAAGAGTTAGGGTTTAGGGTTAGGGTTAGGGTTAGGGTTAGTTTTAGGGTTAGAGTTAAGTGCTATGGTTTGTGTTAGAGGTTAGGGTTAGGTTTACTGTTCACGGTTAGGGTTACGTTTAGGGGTTAGCATTAGGGTTAGGGTTAGGGTTAGAGTTAAGGGATAGGATTAGGGTTAAGTGTTGGGCTTAGGGTTAGGGTTTAGTGTTAGTGTTATCATTAAGGATTAGGGTTAGGGTCAGGGTTAAATGCTTGGGTGCGGGTAATGTTTAGGGTCAGGATTAAGGTTTACGGATGGGGTTCGTGTTAAGGGTTACGGGGTAGGTTTAGGGTTCAGGGTTAGCGTTAGCATTAGGGCTTAAGGTTAGGATTAGGCGGGAGGTTATTTTTAGGGTTAGATCTAGGAGTTAGGGTAAGGGCTAGCGTTAGGGTTAAGAGATAGGTTTAGGTTTAATGGTTAGGATTAGGGTTAGGGTTTGGGGTTAAAGTAAGTGTTAGGGGTTAGGTTTAAGGATCAAAGGTTAGGGTTATTTTTAGCTGTAGTGTTAGGATTATGGATAAGGGATCCCATTAGCATTAAGGGTCTTCCTTACTGTAGGGTTAAGGGTTAGGCTTAGAGTTAAAGGTTAAGGTTAGGGTCAGTGTTAAGATTTAGGGTGAGGGTTAACGGTTAGGGTAAAGGTTAAGCGTTAGGATTAGCGACTAGCGATTAGGGTTTTTGGTTAGTGTTAGGGTTAGTGGTTAGGAGTTCGTGTTTTATGAAGGGGTATGGTTAGAATTAGGATTGGGGTTAGAGTTAGGGTGAGGTATAGGGGTTAGGTTTAGGGGTTAGTTTTAGGGTAAAAGGATAGGATTAGGGTTATGGGTTGGGCTTAGGTTTAGGGTTAAAGTTTACTGCTAGGGTTAGGGATAGGGTTCAGGGTTAGCTTTAGGGGTTCTGGTTAGGGTTAGGTGTTAGGTTAGTGTCAGGGTTAGGTCTAGTCGTCAGGGTAAGGTTTAGGGTTAGCTTTAAGAGCTAGGGTTAGGTTTAATGGTTAGGATTAGGATTAGGGTTAAGGGTTAGCGTAAGGCTTAGGGGTTTGGGTGAAGGGTTAGGGTTTTGGTTAGGCATAGCGTTGGGGTTAGAAGTAAGGGTTACAGTCAGTGTTAGGGTTGTAGGTAGGGTTCCGGTTAGGGTTAGCGGTTTAGAATTAGGGTTAGGGATTAGGTGTTCCAGTGATGACTAGGAGATAGGGTTAGAATAATGGGATAGGGGTTGTTCTCAGGGAATGGGTTATGCATTAACGTTAGGATAAGAGGTTAAAGTTAGGCGCACGGTGAGGTTTACGTGTTAAGGGGAGAAATAGGAACAGGGTTGGGTGTTATGTTCAGGGTTAGGGTTATCTGTTAAAGGTATTGTTTATGCTTAGCTCACGGGCCCTGTCTGCATTAGGCGGGCGGGGGGAGTTTAGGGACCTGGGATTGTACCTGGGAACCCACTATATCATACTCTGTGTATGGGCCCGTGGGTTTCATGCAGGACACAGTGGTAGAGCCTCCTTTCACGCATGGCATGGGAGGATTGAAGGCTTTCAAAACTCTAAGAAAGCAAGAAGTCTGAGAATTAGATTTATGGTTAGGATTCTGGTTAGGGCTAAGGATGAAGCTTAGTGTTAGGGTGAGGGCTTAAGGTTAGGGATTAGGGTTAGGGTTAAAGGTTACTCTTAGGTTTAACGGTTACAGTTCGGTTTAGGGTTGAGGTTTACGGTTAGGGTTAAGATGAGGGGTTAGAGTTTGGTAGACGTTTAGGTTTGAAGATTAGGATTAGGGTTAGGATTAAAGGTTAGCGTGAGAGTTAACGCTTAGGGTTAAGGTTAAGAGTTAGGGTTTACGGTTAGGCTTAGGGTTAGATTTAGGGTTAGAGTTATGTGCTATGGTTTGTGGTAGGGGTTAGGGTTAGGTTTGCTGTTATCGGTTAGGGTTGGGTTTAGGGTTTAGCATTAGGGTTAGGGATTAGGTTTAGGGTAAGGGTCTAGAGTTAATGTTGGGCTTTAGGCTCGGGGCTTAGGTTCAGGGTCAGGGGTTAGCGTTGGTGGTAGGGCTTAGCTTTAGCTGTCAGTTTAAGGGCACAGGACCTGGTTAATCTACGGTGAGAGGGGTGCGGTCGGAGTCACCATGAAAGCACAACATCATTCCCTGGGCCTTGGGACAGGACCTCCATGCAGGACTCAGGCGGAGCCTCATCTCACACATGGCATGGCTGTATTGTAGGCTTGCTTCACTCTGGGAATGGAAGTAGTGTGAGAATTAGGGTTGGGGTTGGGGTTAGGGTTTTTCGTGTTAGGGGTTAGGTTTCGAGTCAGGGTTAGGTGCTAGGGATTAGTGGTTAGGGTTAGAGTTAGTGTTAGGGGTAAGGTGTTAAGTCTGGGTTAGGGGGCCAGGGTAAGGTTTAGGGTTGGAGTTAGCGTTAGGGTTAGGGGTTAGGGTTAAGGGATAGGGTTAGGATTCAGGGTGCGGGTTAGAGGGTTAACAGTTGGGGTTAGGCTTAGGGGTTAGGGATAGTGTTAGGGTTAAGGGTTAGGAGCTTGGTTCAAGTTTAAGGTTAGCATTAGGGGTTGGGGCTAGTGTTAACTGTAGGTCAGTGTTGGGGTTAGACCTCTAGGCATTAGGGTAAAGGTTAGGGTTAGGGTTAAGAGTTAGGGTTCTGTTTAATGGTTAGGATTGGGAATAGGGTTAAGGGTTAGGGTTAAGGTTAGGGGTTATGACGAAGGATCAACGGTTAGGGTTACTTTTAGACGTAGGGTTAGGGTAAGGGGTTAGGGTTAGTGTTAGTGTTGTTGGTCGGGTTAAGGTTAGGGTTGGCGTTTCAGAAGTAGGGATTAGGTGTTACGGTTATAGCTAGGAGTTAGGGTTATAATGACGGTATAGGACTTGTTCTCAGGGTGTCATGCATTAACGTTAAGATATGGGGTTAAAGTTAGGGTTATGGTGAGGTTTACCTGTTAAGGTGAGCAGTAGGATCAGGGTTAGGTGTTATGTTGTGGGTTAGGCTTATGTGTGAGAGGTAGGGTTTATGCTTAGGGCACGGGCCCTGTATGCCCTAGGAGGCAAAGTTAGGTGTCTGTGATGGTCGCTGGGAACCCACTCTACCGCACGCAGTGTATGGGCTCTGGGTTTCATGCAGGACACTGTGGCAGAGCCTCCTTTCACGCATGGCGTGGGAGGATTGCAGGCTTTCTAAACTCTAAGAAAGCAAGAAGTCTGAGAATTAGATTTAGGGTTAGGGTTATGGTTAGGGTTAAGGATGAAGTTTAGTGTTAGGGTGAGGGCTTAGGCTTAGGGATTACGGTTAGGGTTAAAGGTTACTCTTAGATTTAACGGTTACACTTTGGTTTAGGGTTGAGGTTTAAGGTTAGGGTTAAGATGAGGGGTTAGGGTTTGGTACAGGGTTAGGGTTAAGTGTTAGGTTTAGGGTTGAAGATTAGGATTAGGGATAGGATTAAAGGTTAGCGTGAGAGTTAACGCTTAGGGTTAAGGTTAAGAGTTAGGGTTTAGGGTTAGGGTTAGGGTTAGGGTGAGTTTTAGGGTTAGAGTTATGTGCTATGGTTTGTGTTGGAGGTTAGGTTTAGGTTTACTGTTCACGGTTAGGGTTACGTTTAGGGGTTAGCATTAGGGTTAGGGTTAGGGTTAGGGTTAAGGGATAGGATTAGGGTTAAGTGTTGGGCTTAGGGTTAGGGTTTAGTGTTAGGGTTATCATTATGGACTAGGGGTAGGGTCAGGGTTAAATGCTTGGGTGCGGGTAATGGTTAGGTTCAGGGTTAAGGTTCACGGATAGGGTTAGTGTTAAGGGTTACGGGTAGGTTTAGGGTTCAGGGTTAGAGTTAGCATTAGGGCTTAAGGTTAGGATTAGGCGGTGGTTAGATTTAGGGTTAGATCTAGGCGTTAGGGTAAGGGCTAGCGTTAGGGTTAAGAGATAGGGTTAGGTTTAATGCTTAGGATTAGGGTTAGGGTTTGGGGTTAAAGTAAGTGTTAGGGGTTAGGTTTAAGGATCAAAGGTTAGGGTTATTTTTAGCTGTAGTGTTAGGGTTAGGGATAAGGGATCTCATTAGCATTAAGGGTCTTCCTTACTGTAGGGTTAAGGGTTAGGCTTAGAGTTAAAGGTTAAGGTTAGGGTCAGTGTTAAGAATTAGGGTGAGGGTTAACGGTTAGGGTAAAGGTTAAGCATTAGGATTAGCGATTAGCGATTAGGGTTTTTGGTTTGTGTTAGGGTTAGTGGTTAGGAGTTAGTGTTTTATGAAGGGGTATGGTTAGAATTAGGATTGGGTTTAGAGTTAGGGTTCGGTATAGGGGTTAGGTTTAGGGGTTTGTTTTAGGGTAAAAGGATAGGATTAGGGTTATGGTTTGGGCTTAGGTTTAGGGTTAAAGTTTACTGCTAGGGTTAGGGATAGGGTTCAGGGTTAGCTTTAGGCGTTCTGGTTAGGGTTAGGTGTTAGGTTAGTGTCAGGGTTAGGTCTAGTCGTGAGGGTAAGGTTTAGGGTTAGCTTAAGAGCCAGGGTTAGGTTTAATGGTTATGATTAGCATTACGGTTAAGGGTTCGGGTAATGCGTAGGGGTTAGGGTGAAGGGTGAAGCGTTAGGGCTTTTGTTAGGCATAGCGTTGGGGTTAGAACTAAGGGTTCCTGTCAGTGTTAGGGTTGTAGGCAGCGTTACAGTTAGGCTTAGCGGTTGAGAATTGGGGTTAGGGATTAGGTGTTACACTTATGACTAGGAGATAGGGTTAGAATTATTGGATAGGGGATGTTCTCAGGGAATGGTTTATGTATTAACGTTACGATAAGAGGTTAAAATTAGGCTCACGGTGAGGTTTACGTGTTAAGGGGAGAAATAGGAACAGGGTTAGGTGCTATGTTCAGGGTTAGGGTTATCTGTTAAAGGTATTGTTTATGCTTAGCGCACGGGCCCTGTCTGCATGAAGCTGGGGGGAGGTTAGGGGGCTGGCATTGTCACTGGGTACCCTCTGTATCGAACTCTCGGTATGGGCCCGTGGTTTTCATGCAGGACACAGTGGTAGAGCCTCCTTTCCCACATGGCATGGGAGGATTGTAGGCTTTCTAAACTCTAAGAAAGCAAGAAGTCTGAGAATTAGATTTACGGTTAGGATTATGGTTAGGGTTCAGGATGAAGTGTAGTGTTATGGTGACGGGATAGGGTTACAGATTAGGGTTACGGTTTAAGGTTACTCTTAGGTTTAACAGTTACAGTTCGTTTTAGTGTTGAGGTTTGCAGATAGGGTTAAGATGAGGGGTTAGGGTTTGGTACATGGTTAGGGTTGTGTTAGGTTTAGGGTTGAAGATTAGGATTAGGGTTGGGATTAAAGGTTAGCATGAGAGTTAACGGTTAAGGTTAAGGTTAAGGGTTAGAGTTAGGGTTTAGGTTCAGGGTTAAGCGTTAGGGTTAGTTTTAGGGTTAGAGTTATGTGTTAGGGTTTGTGTTAGAGGTTAGGGTTAGGTTTACTGTTCACGGTTAGGGTTACCTCTAGGGGTTAGCATTAGGGTTAGGGATTAGGTTTAGGGTAAGTGTTTAGAGGTAGTGTTGGGCTTTAGGCTCGGGGCTTAGGTTCAGGGTCAGGGGTTAGGGTTGGTGGTAGGGCTTAGCTTTAGTGGTCAGTTTAAGGGCACAGGACCTGGTTAATCTACGGTGAGAGGTGTGTTGTCGGAGTCACCACAAAAGCACAACATCATTCCCTGGGCCTTGGTAGAGGACCTACATGCAGGACTCAGGCGGAGCCTCATCTCACACATGGCATTGCTGTATTGTAGGCTTGCTTCACTCTGGAAATGGAATTAATGTGAGAATTAGGGATAGGTTTGGGGTCAGGGGTTTCGAGTTAGGGATTAGGTTTCGAGTCAGGGTCAGGTGCTAGGGATTAGTGGTTAGGGTTAGAGTTAGTGTTAGGGTTTAGGTGTTAAGTCTGGGTTCGGGGGCCAAGATTAGGTTTAGGGTTGGGGTTAGCGTTAGGGTTAGGTGTTAGGGTTAAAGTTTAGGCTTAGAGTCAGGGTTAAGTGTTAGGGTGAGGCTTAACATTTAGGGTTAAGGTTAGGGGGTTAGGGATAGGGTTAGGGTTAAGGGTTAGTTTTATAGTTCAGGTTTAAGGTTAGGATCAGGGGTTAGGGTTAGTGTTAACTGTAGGTCAGTGTTGGGGTTAGATCTCTAGGCATTACGGAATAGGTTAGGGGTAGAGTTAAGTAGGGTTATGTATAATGGTTAGGATTGGGATTAGCGTGAAGGGTTAGGGTTAAGGTTTAGGGGTTATGACTAAGTATCAATGGTTAGGGTTACTTTTAGGTGTAGGGTTAGGGTAAGTGTTTAGGGTTAGTGTTAGTGTTGTTGGTAGGATTAAGGTTAGGGTTGGCGTTTCAGAATTAGGGATTAGGTGTTACGGTTATGGCTAGGAGTTAGGGTTAGAATTACACTATAGGGCTTGTTCTCAGGGTGTCATGCATTATCCTTAATATAAGGGGTTAAAGTTAGGGTTACGGTGAGGTTTACGTGTTAAGGTGGACAGTAGGATCAGGGTCAGGTGTTATGTTTCGGGTTAGGGTTATGGGAGAGGGGTAGGGTTTGTGCTTAGGGCACAGGCCCTGTATGCACTAGGAGGCGAAGTTAGGGGTCTGTGATGGTCGCTGGGAACCCACTCTATCGTACGCAGTGTATGGGCCTCTGGGTTTCATGCAGGACACTGTGGCAGAGCGGGCTTTCATGCATGGCTTAGTAGGATTGTAGGCTTTCAAAACTCTGAGAAAGCAAGAAGTCTGAGAGTTAGATTTAGAGTTAGTATTATGGTACGGTTTAGGGATGAGGATTAGTGATAGGGTGAGGGCTTAGGGTTAGGGTTAGGGTTGTTGGTAGGGTGAAGGTTAGGGTTGGCATTTTAGAATTAAGGATGAGGTGTTACGGTTATGGCTAGGGGTTAGGATTAGAATTATGGGATAGGGCTCCTTCTCAGTGTGTTATGCATTAACATTAAGATAAGGGGATAAGTTAGGGTTACGGGGAGATTTATGTTTTAAGGTGAGCAATAGGATCAGGGTCAGGTGCTATGTTCAGGGTGAGGGTTATCTGTTAGGGGTAGTGTTTATATTTAGCGTACAGGCTCTGTCTGCACTGGGCGGGGGGCTGGGGTTACGGGGATGGGATTTCCCCGGGAACCCACTCTATCATACGCTAGGTATGGGCTCCTTGTTTCATGCAAGAGAGAGCTGCAGAGCCCCCTTTTACTCATGGCATGGGAGGATTTTAGGCTTTCTAAACTCTAAGAAAGCAAGAAGTCCGAGAATTAGATTTAGGGGTAGGATTATGATAATGTTTAGGGTTAGGGTTAGTGTTAAGGTGGGGTCTTAGGGTTAGGGGTTAGCGTTAGAGGTTAGTGTTAGGTTTAACAGTTACAGTTAGGTTTATGGTTAAGTTTGAGGGTTAGGGTTAAGGTTTGGGTTTAGCGTTTGACACAGGGTTAGGCTTCAGTGTCAGCTTTATGGTTAAAGATTAGGATTAGGGTTAGTGTGAGGGTTAATGGTAAGGGTCAAGATTAAGGGTTAGGGTTGGGGTTAGGGTTAGGTTTAGGGTTAGGGGTTACGGTTAGGCTTAGGGTTAAGGGATAGGATTAGGGTTAAGTGTTGGGCGTATGGTTAGGGTTAAAGTTTAGTGTTAGGGTTAATGTTTAGTGTTATGGTCCAGTTTAAGTGTTCGGGTGAGGGTTAACAGTTAGGATTAGGCTTAGGGGTTAGGGATATAGTGAAGGATCAGTGTTAGGGTAGGTTTAGGGTTCAGGGTTAGGGTTAGCTTTAGGGGTTATCGTTAGTGTTAGGTGTTAGGTTAGTGTCAGGGTTAGGTCTAGTCGTGAGGGTAAGGTTTAGGGTTAGCTTTAAGAGCTAGGGTTAGGTTTAATGGTTAGGATTAGGATTACGGTTAAGGGTTAGGGTAATGCGTAGGGATTAGGGTGACGGTGAAGGGTTAGGGCTTTTGTTAGGGATAGCGTTGGGGTTAGAACTAAGGGTTCCTGTCAGTGTTAGGGTTGTAGGCAGCGTTATGGTTAGGCTTAGCGGTTGAGAATTAGGGTTAGGGATTAGGTGTTACAGTTATGACTGGGAGATAGGGTTAGAATTATGGGATAGGGGTTGTTCTCAGGAAATGGGTTATGCATTAACGTTAGGATAAGAGGTTAAAGTTAGGCTCACGGTGAGGTTTACGTGTTAAGGGGAGAAATAGGAACAGGGTTAGGTGCTATGTTCAGGGTTAGGGTTATCTGTTAAAGGTATTGTTTATGCTTAGCGCACGGGCCCTGTCTACATTAAGCTGGGGCGAGGTTAGGGGGCTGGGATTGTCACCGGGAACCCACTGTAGCAGACTCTGGGTATGGGCCCGTGGTTTTCATGCAGGACACAGTGGTAGAGCCTCCTTTCCCACATGGCACGGGAGGATTGCAGGCTTTCTAAACTCTAAGAAAGCAAGAAGTCTGAAAATTAGATTTAGGGTTAGGATTATGGTTAGGGTTCAGGATGAAGTGTAGTGTTATGGTGAGGGGATAGGGTTACAGATTAGGGTTACGGTTTAAGGTTACTGTTAGGTTTAACGGTTACAGTTCGTTTTAGGGTTGAGGTTTGTGGATAGCGTTAAGATGAGGGGTTAGGGTTTGGTACAGGGTTAGGGTTGTGTTAGGTTTAGGGTTGAAGATTAGGATTAGGGTTAGGATTAAAGGTTAGCATGAGAGTTATCGATTAAGGTTAAGGTTAAGGGATAGGGTTAGGGTTTAGGTTCAGGGTTAAGGGTTAGGGTTAGTTTTAGGGTTAGAGTTATGTGTTAGGATTTGTGTTAGAGGTTAGGGTTAGGTTTACTGTTCACGGTTAGGGTTACGTTTAGGGTTTAGCATTAGGGTTAGGGATTAGGTTTAGGGTAAGTGTTTGGAGTTAGTGTTGGGCTTTAGGCTCGGGGCTTAGGTTCAGGGTCAGGGGTTAGGGTTGGTGGTAGGGCTTAGATTTAGCGGTCAGTTTAAGGGCACTGGACCTGGTTAATCTACGGTGACAGGGGTGAGGTCTGAGTCACCACGAAAGCACAACAGCATTCCCTGGGCCTTGGGACAAAACCTACATGCAGGACTCAGGCGGAGCCTCATCTCACACATGGCATGGCTGTATTGTAGGCTTGCTTCACTCTGGGAATGGAAGTAGTGTGAGAATTAGGGTTAGGTTTGGGTTTAGGGGTTTCGAGTTAGGGGTTAGGTTTCGAGTCAGGGTCAGGTGCTAGGGATTAGTGGTTAGGGTTAGAGTTTGTGTTAGGGCTTAGGTGTTAAGTCTGTGTTAGGGGGCCAGGGTTAGGTTTAGGGTTGTGGTTAGCGTTAGGGTTAGGGGTTAGGGTTAAGGGATAGGGTTAGAGTCAGGGTTAATGTTAGAGTGAGGCTTAACAGTTAGGGTTAGGGTTAGGGGGTTAGGGATAGGGTTAGGGTTAAGGGTTAGGTTTATGGTTCAGCTTTAAGGTTAGGATTCGGTGTTAGGATTAGTGTTAACTGTAGGTCAGTGTTGGGGTTAGATATCTAGGCATTAGGGTAGAGGTTAGCGGTAGGGTTAAGTAGGGTTATGTTTAATGGTTAGGATTGGGATTAGCGTGAAGGGTTAGGGTTAAGGTTTAGGGGTTATGACTAAGGATCAATGGTTAGGGTTATTTTTAGGCGTAGGGTTAGGGTAAGGGTTTAGGGTTAGGGTTAGGGTTGTTGGTAGGGTGAAGGTAGGGTTGGCATTTTAGAATTAGGGATGAGGTGTTAGGGTTATGGCTGGGGATTAGATTTAGAATTATGGGATAGGGCTTCTTCTCAGGGTGTTATACATTAATGTTAAGATAAGGGGATAAGTTAGGGTTTCGGAGAGGTTTATGTTTTAAGGTGAGCAATAGGTTCAGGGTCAGGTTTTATATTGAGGGTGAGGGTTATCTGTTAGGGATAGTGTTTATACTTAGCGTACGGTCCCTGTCTGCACTGGGTGGGGGGCGGGGGTTAGAGGGATGGGATTGTCCCCGGGAACGCACTCTATCATACGCTGGGTATGGGCTCCTGGGTTTCATGCAGGACACAGTGGAAGAGCCCCCTTTTACTCATGGCATGGGAGGATTGTAGGCTTTCTTAACTCTGAGAAAGCAAGAAGTCTGAGAATTAGATTTAGGGGTAGGATTATGGTAATGTTTAGAGAGGAAGATTAGTGTTAGGGTGGCCTCTGAGGGTTAGGGGTTAGCGTTAAAGGTTAGTGTTATTTTTAATAGTTACAGTTACGTTTACGGTTAAGTTTCAGGGTTAGGGTTAAGGTTTGGTTTTAGCGTTTGGCACAGGGTTAGGCTTCAGTGTTAGGTTTATGGTTAAAGATTAGGATTAGGGTTAGGGTTAAGGGTTAGTGTGAGGGTTAATGGTAAGGGTCAAGATTAAGTGTTACGGTTGGGGTTAGGGTTAGGAATAAGGCTTCGTGTAACGTTTAGGGTTAGAGTTAAGTGTTATGGTTATGGCTAGAGGTTAGGGTTAGGTTTAGGGTTCATGGTTAGGGTTACATTTAGGGGTTCGGGTTATGGGTTAAGTTTAGGGTGAGTGTTTAGTGTTACTGTTGGGCGTTAGGATAAGGGCCGAGGTTTAGGGTTAGGATTTAGGTTTAGTGTTAGGGCTTAGATTTAGTGGTTAGTTTAAGGGCACATGCTCTGTTTAATCTATGGTGGGAAGGGTGCAGACTGGGTCGCCTCAACACCACACCATCGTACCTGGGCCTCGGGCCCAGACCTACATGCAGGACTCAGGCAGAGCCTCTTCTCATTTGTGGCATGGCTCTATTGTAGGCTTGGTCAACTCTGAGAACGGAGGAAGTGTGAGAATTAGGGTTATGGTTAGGGTTATGTGTTTAGGGTTAGAGGTTAGGGTTTGAGTGAAGTTTAGCTGTTAGGAATTAGAAGTTAGGATTAGTGTGTCAGGGGTTAGGTGTTAGGTTTTTGTAAGGGGCTAGCGTTAGATTTAGGGTTAGGGTTAATGTTCGGGCGGGTTAGGGGTCAGCCTTAGGGTTAGGCTTACGAGATAGGATTAAGGTAAAGGGTGAAGGCTTAAGATTAGCAGTAAGGGTTAAGGTTAGGGTTAAGGGTTAGGGTTTCGTTCCAAGTTAAGGGTGAGAGTGAGGGTTAACAGTTGCGATTAGGGTAATGGTTTAGGGATAGTAATAGGTTTAAGGGATAGGGTTAGGGTTAGGGTTCGGGGTTAGGGTTAGCATTAGCGGTTAGAGTTAGGGTTAGGGGTTAGGGTTACAGTTAGGGTTAGGTCTAGGCATTATGGTAATGGTTCGTGTTAGGGTTAAGAATTAGGGTTAGGTTTAATTGTTAGGATTATGATCAGTGTAATGGTTAGGGTTAGGGTTAGCGGTTAGAGTTAGGGTTAGTGTTAGGGTTGTTTGTAGGGTGAAGGTAATGTTTAACAGTTGAGAATTAAGGTTAGGGATTAGGTGTTACGGTTATGCTAGGAGTTAGGCTTAGAATTAAGGGATAGGGTTTGTTCTTAGGGTAAGTGTTATTCAATAACATTAGGATAGGGGGTTAAAGTTAGGGTTACAGTGAGGTTTACGTGTTAAGGTGAACAATAACATCAGGGTTAGGTGTTATGTTCAGGGTTAGGGTTATGGGTGAGGTGCAGGGTTTTTGCTTAGGGCATAGGCCCTGTCAGCACTAGCAGGGGGAGTTAGGGGGCCGTGATTGTCCCCAGGAACCCACTCTATTGTACACAGAGTATGGGCTCCTGGGTTTCATGCAGGACACTGTGGTAGAGCCAGCTTTCACGCATGGCTTTGGAGAATTGTAGGCTTTTAAAACTCTGAGATAGCAAGAAGTCTGAGAATTAGATTTAGGGTTAGGATTATGGTTAGAGTTAGGAATGAAGATTAGTCAGGGAGAGGGCTTAGGGTTAGGGCTTAAGCTTCGAGTGAGGATTAGGGGTTAGGGAGTAGGTGTTGGGTTTAGTGATAGGGTTAGGGTTTAGGGGTTAGGGTTGGGTTAGGGGCTAGGGTTAGATTTATGGTGGGGTTATGGTTAGCATTAGGGGTTAGGGTTAGGGTTAAGGGATAGGATAAGGGTTAAGCGTTAAGGCTTAGGGTTAGCGTTATGTGTTAGGTTTAGTTTTAAGGGTTAGGGTTACAGTTCGAGTTAAGGGTTAGTGTGGGGTTAACGGTTAGGGCTAGGCTTATGGCTTAAGGATAGAGTTAGGTTTAAGGCTTAGGATTAGGGTTCAGTGTTAGGGTTAGCATTAGGGATTAGGGTTAGGGTTAGGGGTTACGTTTACTCTTAGGGTTAGGTCTAGGCGTTAGGGTACGTGGTAGTGTTAGGCTTAAGAGTTAGGGTTAGGTTTAATTGTTAGGATTAGGATCAAGGTTAAGGGTTAGGGTTAAGGTTAGGGGTTAGGGTTAAGTGTCAAGTGTTACGGTTATTTTTAGGTGTACGGTTAGGGTTAGCGGTTAGGGTTAGGGTTAGTGTTAGGGTTGTTTGTAGGGGTAAGGTAATGTTTAGCAGTTTTGAATTAGCCTTAGGGATTAGGTGTTATAATTGTGGCTAGGAGTTAGGGTTAGAATTAAGGGATAGGGGTTGTTCTTAGGGTAAGTCTTATGCATTAACGTTAGGATAACGGGTTCAAGTTAGAGTTATGGTGAGGTTCATGTGTTAAGGTGAGCAATAGTATCAGGGTGAGCTGTGATGTTCAGGGTTAGGGTTATGGGTGAGGGGTAGTGTTTATGCTTATATCACGAGCCCTCTCTGCTCTAGGAGGGGGCTTAGGGGGCTGGGATAGATGCCAGAAGCCACTCTATCATATGCTGTGTATGGGCCCCCTGGTTTCATGCCGGACACAGTGGCCGAGCCTCCTTCTACACATGGCATGGGAGGATTGTAGGCTTTGTAAACTCTGAGAAAGCAAGAAGTCTGAGAATTAAATTTAGGGCTAGGATTAGGGTTAGGGTTAGCAATATAGGTTACTGTTATGGTGAGGGCTTAGGGTTAGGGGTTTCGGTTAGGGTCAGGGTTAAAGGTTAGTGTTAGGTTTAACAGTTACAGTTAGGTTTAGGGTTAAGCTTTAAGGTTTACGGTTAGGGTTAAGATTAGGGGTTAGGTTTTGGTACAGGGTAAGGGTTAAGTGCTAGGTTTAGGGTTAAAGATTAGGATTAGGGTTAGGGTTAAGGTTTAGTGTGAGGGTTAACAGTTAGGGTTAAGGTTAAGTGTTAGGGTTATGGGTTAGGGTTAGGGTTAAGTGTTCATGTTAGGTTTAGGGTTAGAGTTAAGTGTTATGGTTAGGGTTAGGGGTTTGGGTTAGGTTTAGGGTTCATGGTTAAGGTTACATTTAGGGGTTAGGTTTAGGGTAAGCGTTTAGTGTTAGTGTTGGGCATTAGGGTCAGGGCTTAGGTTTAGGGTTAGGGGTTAGGGTCAGTGTTTGGGCTTTGATTTAGCGGTTAGTTTAAGGGTACAGGACCTGTGTAATCTATGGTGAGAAGGGTGCAGAATGTTTCCATGCGACACCACACCATCGGATTCTGGGCCTTTGGCCCAGACCTACTTGCAGGACTCATGCAGAAACTCTACTCACGCATTGCATGGTTGTATTTTAAGCTTGGTTAACTCTGAGAATGGAAGTAGTGTGAGAAATAGGGTTATGGTTAGGGTTAAGGGTTTGGTGTTAGGGGTTAGGGTTCAAGTGAGGTTTAGTGGTTAGGGACTAGGATTTACGGTTAGTGTTAGGGTTAGGGGTTAGGGGTTAGGGGTTAGTTTTGCGTTAGGGGCTAGGGTTAGATTTATGGTTGGGGTTAGTGTTAGGGTTAGGATTGGGCATCAGGGTTAGTGTTAGGGTTAAAGGATAGGATTGGGGTTAAGTGTTAAGGCTTAGGGTTTGTGTTAAGTGTTAGGGTTGGGGTTTAGGCTTAGGGTTACGGTTTGAGTTAAGCTCTAGGGTGAGGGTTAAAAATTAGGCTTAGGATTATTGGTTAGGGATAGAGTTATGTTTAAGGGTTAGGGATAGGGTTAGGTTTAGGGTTCAGTGTTAGGGTTAGCATTAGGGGTTAGGGTTAGGGGTTAGGCGTAGTGATGTATTAAGGGCTATGGTTAGAATTAGGATTGGGGTTAGTGTTAGGTTTAGGGTTAGGGGTTAGGTTTAGGGTTAAGGGATAGGATTATGGTTAAGGGTTGGGCGTAGGTTTAGGGTTAAAATTTAGTGTTAGGGTTAAGATTTAGTGTTAGGGTCCGGTTTAAGGGTTAGGGTGAGGGTTAACGGTTAGGGTTAGGGTTAGGGGTTAGGGATATAGTTAGTATTAAGTGTTAGGGTTAGGTTTAGGGTTCAGGGTTAGGGTTAGCTTTAGGGGTTATGATTAGGGTTAGGTGTTAGTTTAGTGTTAGTGTTAGGTCTAGGCGTCAGGGTAAGGTTTAGGGTTAGGGTTAAGAGCTAAGTTTGGGTTTAGTGGTTAGGATTAGGATTAGGGTTAGGAGTTAGGGTAAAGGGTCAAGGGTTAGCATTATTTTTAGCCATAGCTTTGGCGTTAGGAGTAAGGGTTAGGTTCAGTGTTAGGGTAACAGTAGGTTACCGTAACAGTAACTACGTAGGGTAACAGTTAGTGTTAGTGGTTTAGAATTAGGGTTAGGGATTAGTTGTTACAGTTATGACTAGGAGATAGGGTTAGAATTATGGGATAGGGGTTATTCTCAGGGTAAGTGTTATGCATTAACGTTACGATAAGAGGTTAAAGTTCAGGTTACAGTGAGGTTTACATTCTAAGGTGAGCAATAGAATCAGGGTTAAACGTTATTTTCAGGGTTAGAGTTTTGGGTGAGGTGTAGAGTTTATGCTTAGGACACCGGCCTTGTCTGCATTAGGCGGGAGGCGGGAGTTAGGGGGCTGGGATTGTCACCAGGAACCCACTCTATCGTACTCTGGTTATGGGCCCCAGCGGTTCATTCAGGACACGGTGGAAGAGCCTCCTTTCACGCATGGAATGGGAGGATTGTAGGCTTTCTAAACTCTAAGAAAGCAAGAAGACTGAGAATTAGATTTAGGGTTAGGGTTCGGGTTCGGGTTAAGGATCAAGGTTAGTGTTAGGGTGAAGGCTTAGAGTTAGGGGTTACGGGTAGCGTTACAGGTTACTCTTAGTTTTAACCGTTACAGTTAGGTTCAGGGTTAAGGTTTACGGTTAGGTTTAAGGTTAGGGTTTAGGGTTTGGTACAGGATTAGGGTTAAATATTAGGTTTAGGGTTAAAGATTACGATTAAGGTTAGGTTTAAAGGTTAGTGTGAGGGTTAACAGTCAGGGTTAAAGTTAAGAGTTAGGGTTAGGGTTAGTGTTAGGATTAAGGGTTCATGTTAGGTTTAGGGTTAGAGTTAAGTGCTATGGTTAGCGCTCGAGATTAGGGTTAGGTTTAGGGTTCACAGTTAGGGTTATGTTTAGGGGTTAGCATTAGGGTTAGGGATTAGCTTTAGGGTAAGAGTTTAGAGTTAGTGTTGGGCTTTAGGCTCAGGGATTAGGTTTAGGGTCAGAGGTTAGGGTTGATGTTAGGGCTTAGATTTAGCGGTTAGTTTAAGGGCACAGGACCTGTTTATTCTACAGTGAGAGGGGTTAGGGTTAGGGTTAGGGTTGGCGTAAGGGTTACGGTTAGATTTAACCTTGGGGTTAGTGTTAGGGTTAGGGGTTAAAAACACCTACAGCCAGCCCTAACCCGATTTCTCACACTTCTTCCATTCTCAGAGTTAACCAAGCCTACAATACAGCCATGTCATGCGTGAGAAGAGGCTCCACCTGAGCCCTGTATGTAGGTCTTGGCCCAAGGCCCAGCGTATGGTGGTGTCGTGTCGCAGAGACCCTGTGCACCACTCTCACCATAGATTAAACAGGTCCTGTGCCCTTAAACTAACCGCTAAATCTCAGCCCGAACACTAATCCTAACCCCTAACCCGAAAAGTTATCCTTAACCCTAACTGTTAACACTCAAACTAACCCTTAACTCTAACCCTAGTCATGATCTTTAACCCTAACCCTAACACTTAACCCTAACCCTGTACCAAACCGTAACCCCTAAGCTTAACCCTAACCCTAAACCTAAACCCTAAGTCTAACTGTAACTGTTAAACCTAACAGTAACTTTTAACCCTAAAACTAACCCTATCCCCTTACCCGAAGCCCTCACCCTAAGATTAAACTTCATCCCTAACCATAACGATAATCCTAACCCTAAATCTAATTCTCAGACTTCTTACTTTCTTAGAGATTGGAAAGCTTACAATCCTCCTTTACCATGCGTGAAATCAGGCTCTGCCAGAGTGTCCTACAAGAAACCCATGGGCCCATACCCTGCATACGATAGAGTGGGTTTCTGGTGACAATCGCATCCCCCTCAATCCCACTCCTAGGGCAGACAGGGCCCATACCCTAAGCAAAACCCTACCCCTCACTCATAATTCTAACCCTGATCCTATTGCTCACCTTAACACATAAACCTCACCGTAAACCTAACTTTAACCACTTATTCTAACGTTAATGCATAACACTTATGCTAAGAACAACCCCTATCACTTAATACTAACCCAAACTCCTAGCCATAACAGTAACCCCTAATCCCTAACCCTAATTCTAACCACTAAACATTACCTTAACCCTACAAACAACCCTAATACTAACCCTAACCTTAAACGCTAACCCTAACCTTATCCCTAAACATAACCTTAAAAGTTTACCCTAAACCCTAACCCTATCCCCTAACCCTAAGCCTAACCCTTAATTCTGATCCTAATCCTAACAATTAAACCTAACCCTAACACTAACCCTTACCTTAATGCCTAGACCTAATCTTAGCAGTAAAACTACCTCTAACCCTAACCCTAGACCTTAATCCTAACACTATCCCTAACTTATAACCCTAACTGTTAACCCTCATCCTAACCCTTAACTCGGACCATAACCCTAACCCTTAACCCTAACCCTTAACCCTAACCCATCCCTTAATGCTAACCCTAAGCCTTAACCCTTAACCCTAATCCTATCCCTTAACCCTAACCCTAACCCCTAACCCTAACCCTACCCCAACCCTAAATCTAACCCTAGTCCCTAACCCAACCCTAACCGTTCACCCCTAATGCTAACATTAACCCTAACCCCTAATCCCTAACCCCTAACCCTCACTCGAACACTAACCCCTAACCCCAAACACCTAACCCTAATCATAACCATAATTCTCACACTTCCTCCATTCTCAGAGTTAGCCAAGTCTACAATAAAACCATGCCATGCGTGAGAAGAGGCTCTGCCTGAGACCTACATGTAGGTCTGGGCCCAAGGCCTAGGGTACGATGGTGTGGTGTGGCGATGACCCATTCCGCACACTTCTCACCATAGATTACACAGGTCCTGTGCCCTTAAAATAACCTCTAAATCTAAGCCCTAACACTAACTCTAACACTAACCCCTAACCCTAAACTTAAGCCCTGACCCTAACGCCCAACACTAACATTAAACCCTTACCCTATTCCTAACCCATAACCCTACTGCCTAAACGTAACCCTAACGATGAACCCTACCCCTAACCCTAACCCCAAACCCTAAGCCCTCACCCTAACACTAATCTTCATCCCTAAACCGTGCCGTAATCCTAACCCGAAATCTAATTCTCAGAGTTTTGAAAGCCTACAATCCTACTAAGCCATGCATGAAAGCCCGCTCTACCACAGTGTCCTGCATGAAACCCAGAGGCCCATACACTGCGTACTAAAGAATGGGTTCCCAAGGATCATCACAGATCCCTAACTTCGCCTCCTAGTGCATACAGGGCCCGTGCCCTAAGGATAAACCCTACCCTTCACCCATAACCCTAACCCAGAACATAACACCAACCCTGATCCTACTGCTCACCTTAAAAGGTAAAGCTCACCGTAACCCTAACTTTAAGCCCTTATCTTAACGTTAATGCATGACACCCTGAGAACAAGACCTATACCGTAATTCTAACCCTAACTCCTAGCCATAACCATAACACCTAATCCCTAATTGTGAAACGCCAACCCTAACCTTAACCCTCCGAACAACACTAACAATAACCCTAAACCTTTACGCTAACCCTACACATAAAAATAACCCTAACCGTTGATCCTTAGTCATAACCCCTAACCTTAACCCTAACCCTTAACCTATTCCCAATCCTAACCATTAAACATAACCCTAACTCTTAACCCTAACCCTAACCTTTACCCTAATGCCTAGAGATCTAAACCCAACACTGACCTACAGTTAACACTAACGCTAACCCCCTAATGCTAACCTTAAACCTGAACCATAGCCTTGACCCTTAACCCTAAACCTATCCCTAACCCCCTAACCCTAACTGTTAACCCTGACCCTAACCCTTAACCCTGACCCTAACCCTAAACCTGAACCCTAACCCTAAGCCTAACCCTTAACCCTAACTCTATCCCTTAACCCTAACGCCTAACCCTAACGCTAACTCCAACCCTAAACCTTACCCTGGCCCCCTAACCAGACTTAACACATAACTCGTAACACTAACTCTAACCCTAATCACTAATCCCTACCACTTAACCCTGACTCGAAAACGAACCGCTAACTCGAAACCCCTAACCCAAACCCTAACCCTAATACTCACACTACTTCCATTCCCAGAGTGAAGCAAGCCTACAATACAGCCATGCCATGTGTGAGATGAGGCTCCGCCTGAGTCCTGCATCTAGGTCTTGTCCCAGGGCCCAGGGAATGATGTTGTGCTTTCGTGGTGACTCCGACCGCACCCCTCTCACCGTAGATTAACCAGGTCCTGTGCCCTTAAACTGACCGCTAAATCTCAGCCCTACCACCAACCCTAACCCCTGACCCTGAACCTAAGCTGCGAGCCTAAAGCCCAACACTAACTCTAAACCCTTACCCTAAACCTAATCCCTAACCCTAATGCTAACCCCTAAACATAACCCTAACTGTGAACAGTAAACCTAACCCTAACCTCTAACACAAACCATAACACATAACTCTAACCCTAAAACTAACCCTAACCCTTAACCCTAAACCTAAACCCTAACCCTAACTCTTAACCTTAACCCTAACCGTTAACTCTAACACTAACCTTTAATCCTAACCCTAATCCTAATATTCAACCCTAAACCTAACATTTAACCCTAACCCTGTACCTAACCCTAACCCTATACCAAAAACTAACCCCTCATATTAACCCTAACTGTAAACCTCAACCCTAAACTGAACTGTAACCATTAAACCTAAGAGTAACCTTTAACCCTAACCCTAATCCCTAACCCAAAGCCCTCACCCTAACACTAAACTTCATCCTTAACCCTAACCATAATCCTAACCCTAAATCTAATTCTCAGACTTCTTGCTTTCTTAGAGTTTAGGAAGCCTGCAATCCTCCCATGCCATGCGTGAAAGGAGGCTCTACCACTGTGTCCTGCATGAAACCCACGGGCCCATAACCAGAGTACGATACAGTGGGATCCTGGTGACAATCCCAGCCCCCTAACCTCCCCCCGCCCTTTCCTAAGGCAGACATAGCCCGTGCGCTAAGCATAAACAATACATGTAACAGATATCCCTCACCCTGAACATAACACCTAACCCTGTTCCTATTTCTCCCCTTAACACGTAAAACTGACCGTTAGCCTAACTTTAACCTCTTATCCTAACGTTAATGCATAACCCATTCCCTGAGAACAACCCCTATCCCATAATTCTAACCCTATCTCCTAGTCAAAACTGTAACACCTAATCCCTAACCCTAATTCTAAACCGCTAACCCTAACCGTAACCCTGCCTACAACCCTAACACTGAAAGTAACCCTTACTTCTAATCCCAACTCTATGCCTAACAGAAACCCTTAACCCTTGACCCTAACCCCTAAGCCTTACCCTAACCCTTAAACCTAATCCTAATCTTAACCATTAAACCTAACCCTAGCTCTTAAAGCTAACCCTAAACCTTACCCTCACGACTAGACCCAACCCTGACAGTAACCTAACACCTAACCGTAACCCCTAAAGCTAACCCTAACCCTGAACCCTAAACCTAACCCTAACACTGAACCCTCACTATATCCCCAACCTCTAAGCCTAATCCTAACCGTTAACCCTCACCCTAACACTTACAGTGGACCATAACACTAAACATTAACCCTAATACTAAAATTTAACCCTAACCCTGAGCCCAACCCTTAACCCTAATCGTATCCGTTTCCCCTAACCCTAACCCTAACACTAACCCCAATCCTAATTCTAACCATAACCTTTCATAAAACACTAACTCTTAACCCTAACACTTACCAAATACCCTAATCGCTAATGCCTATCACTAACGCTTAACCTTTACCGTAACCGTTAACACTCACCCTAACTCTTAACACTGACCCTAACCTTAACCTTTAATCTAAGCGTAACCCTTAACCCTAACAGTAAGGAAAACCCTTACGCCAATCTTATCCCTAATCCCTAACCTTAACACTACAGCTAAACATAACCCTAACCTTTGATACTTAAACCTTTTCCCTAACACTTACTTTTACCCCAAACCCTAACCGTAATCCTAAGCATTAAACCTAACCCTATCACTTAATCCTTACTCTAACGCCTAGATCTAACCCTAAATGTAACCTACCACCTAATCCTAACCTTAAGCCCTAATGCTAATTCTAACCCTGAACCCTAAACCTACCCGTAACCCTTAACACTAACCCTATCCGTAAACCTTAACCCTGACCCTAACCATTACCCGCACCCAAACATTTAACCCTGACCCTAACCCTAATCCTTAATGATAACCCTAACACTAAACACTAACCCTAAGCCCAACACTTAACCCTAATCCTATCCCTTAACCCTAAGCCTAACCCTAACAGCTAACCCTAAACCTAAGCCTAACCCCAACCTGAACCATTAATCTTGACCCTTACCATTAACCCTCACACTAACCCTAATCCTAATCTTTAACCATAAAGCTAACACTGAAGCCTACCCCTGTGCCAAACGCTAAACCCAAACCTTAACCCTAACCCTGAAACTTAACCGTAAACCTAACTGTAACTGTTAAACCTAACACTAACTTTTAACCCCAACCCCTAACCTAAGACCCCACCCTGACACTAATCTTCATCCCTAAACATTACCATAATCCTACCCCTAAATCTAATTCTCAGACTTCTTGCTTTCTCAGAGTTTAGAAAGCCTACAATCCTCCCATGCCATGAGTCAAAGGGGGCTCTGCCACTGTGTCCTGCATGAAACCCAGGAGCCCATAACCAGCGTACGATAGAGTGGGTTCTCGGCGACAATCCCATCCCCCTAACCCCCGCCCCCGCCCAGTGCAGACAGAGCCCGTACGCTAAGTATAAACACTACCCCTAACAGATAACCCTCACCCTGAACATAATACCTAGCCCTGATCCTATTGCTCAGCTTAAAACATAAACCTCTCCGTAACCCTAACTTAGCCCCTTAACTTAACGTGAATGCATAACACCTTGAGAAGAAGCCCTATCCTATAATTCTAATCCTAAACCATAGTCATAACCATAACACCTCATCCCTAATTCTAAAACGTCAACCCTAACCTTCACCCTACCAACAACCCTAAACCTAACCCTAACCCCTAACCCTAAGCCCTCACCCTAACACTAATCTTCATCCCTAAACCGTGCCGTAATCCTAACCCAAAATCTAATTCTCAGACTCCTTGCTTTCTCAGAGTTTTGAAAGCCTACAATCCTACTAAGCCATGCATGAAAGCCGGCTCTGCCACAGTGTCCTGCATGAAACCCAGAGGCCCATACACTGCGTACGATAGAGTGGGTTCCCAGCGACCATCACAGATCCCTAACTTCGCCTCCTAGTGCATACAGGGCCCGTGCCCTAAGGATAAACCCTACCCCTCACCCATAAGCCTAACCCAGAACATAACACCTAACCCTGATCCTACTGCTCACCTTAACAGGTAAAGCTCACCGTAACCCTAACTTTAACCCCTTATCTTAAGGTAAATGCATGACACCCTAGAACAAGCCCTATACCGTAATTCTAACCCTAACTCCTAGCCATAACCATAACACCTAATCCCTAATTGTGAAACGCCAACCCTAACCTTAACGCTACGAACAACACTAACACTAACCCTAACCGCTTATGCTAAACCTATGCCCAAAAATAACACTAACCGTTGATCCTTAGTCATAACCCCTAACCTTAACCCTAACCCTTAACCCTAATCCCAATCCTAACCATTAAACATAACCCTAACTATTAACCCTAACCCTAACCTTTACCCTAATGCCTAGAGATCTAACCCCAACACTGACCTACAGGTAACACTAACGCTAACCCCCTAATGCTAACGTTAAACCTGAACCATACACCTGACCCTTAACCCTAAACCTATCCCTAATCCCGTAACCCTAAACCTAACTCTTCACCCTCACCCGAACCCTTAACCCTGACCCTAACCCTAAACCTGAAACCGAAACCTAAGCCTAATCCTTAACCCTAACCCTATCCCTTAACCCTAACCCCTAACCCTAACGCTAACTCCAAACCTAAAATTTACCATGGCCCCCTAAAGCAGACTTAACACCTAACCCGTAACACTAACTCTAACCCTAACCACTAATCCCTACCACCTAACCCTGAGTCAAAACCTAACCCCTAACTTGCAACCCCTAACCCCAACCCTAACCCTAATTCTCACACTACTTCCATTCCCAGAGTGAAGCAAGCCTACAATACAGCCATGCCATGTGTGAGATGAGGCTCCGCCTGAGTCCTGCATGTAGGTCTTGTCCCAGGGCCCAGGGAATGATGTTGTGCTTTGTGGTGACTCCGAACAGACCCCTCTCACCATAGATTAAACAGCTTCTGTGCCCTTAAACTGACCGCTAAATCTAAGCCCTACCACCAACTCTAACCCCTGACCCTGAACCTAAGCCCCGAGCCTAAAGACGAACACTAACTCTAAACCCTTACCCTAAACCTAATCCTTAACCCTAATTCTAACCCCTAAACGTAACCCTAACCCTGAACAGTAAACCAAACCCTAACCTCTAACACAAACCCTACCACATAACTCGAACCCTAAAACTAACCCTAACCCTTAACCCTAAACCTAAACCCTAACCCTAACTCTTTTTTTTTTTTTTTTTTTTTGTTGTTGAGACAGAGTCTCACTTTGTTGCCCAGGCTAGAGTGAGTGCCGTGGCGTCAGCTTAGCTCACAGCAACCTCAGACTCCTCGGCTTAAGCGATCCTACTGCCTCAGCCTCCCGAGTAGCTGGGACTACAGGCACGCGCCACTATGCCCGGCTAATTTTTTCTATATAGATTTTTAGTTGTCCATATAATGTCGTTCTATTTTTAGTAGAGACGGGGTCTCGCTCAGGCTGGTCTCGAACTCCTGACCTTGAGCAATCCACCCGCCTCGGCCTCCCAGAATGCTAGGATTACAGGCGTGAGCCACCGCGCCCGGCCCCTAACCCTAACTCTTAACCTTAACCCTAACTGTTAACTCTCACGCTAACCTTTAATCCTAACCCTAATCCTAATCTTCAACCCTAATCCTAACACTTAACCCTAACCCTGTACCTAACCCTAACCCTATACCAAACCCTAACCCCTCATCTTAACCCTAACCGTAAACCTCAACCCTAAACCGAACTGTAACTGTTAAACCTAAGAGTAAACTTTAACCCTAACCCTAATCACTAACCCTAAGCCCTCACCCTAACACTAAACTTCATCCTTAACCCTAACCATAATCCTAACCCTAAATCTAATTCTCAGACTTCTTGCTTTCTTAGAGTTTAGAAAGCCTGCAATCCTCCCATGCCATGCGTGAAAGGAGGCTCTACCACGGTGTCCTGCATGAAACCCACGGGCCAATACCCAGAGGACGATACAGTGGGATCCTGGTGACAATCCCAGCCTCCGAACCTCCTCCCCCGCCTAATGCAGACAGGGCCCGTGCGCTAAGCATAAACAATACCTGTAACAGATATCCCTCACCCTGAACATAACACCCAACCCTGTTCCTATTTCTCCCCTTAACACGTAAAACTGACCGTGAGCCTAACTTTAACCTCTTATCCTAACGTTAGTGCATAACCCATTCCCTGAGAACAACCCCTATCCCCTAATTCTCACCCTATCTCCTAGTCATCACTGGAACAACTAATCCCTAACCCTAATTCTAAACCGCTAACCCTAACCGTAACCCTGCCTACAACCCTAACACTGACAGTAACCCTTACTTCTAACCCCAACGCTATGCCTAACAAAAACCCTTAACCCTTCACCCTAACCCCTAAGCCTTACCCTAACCTTTAAACTTAATCCTAATCCTAACCATTAAACCTAACCCTAGCTCTTAAAGCTAACCCTAAACCTTACCCTCACGACTACACCTAACCCTGACACTAACCTAACACCTAACCCTAACCATAACCCCTAAAGCTAACCCTAACCCTGAACCCTAAACCTAACCTTAACACTGAACCCTCACTATATCCCCAACCTCTAAGACTAATCGTAACCGTTAACCCTCACCCTAACACTTAAACTGGACCACAACACTAAACATTAACCCGAACACTAAACTTTAACCCTAAACCTGAGCCCAACCCTTAACCCTAATCCTATCCTTTTACCCTAAACCTAACCCCTAAACCTAACCCTAACACTAACCCCAATCCTAATTCTAACCATACCCCTTCATAAAACACTAACTCCTAACCCTAACACTTACCAAAAACCCTAATCGCTAATCCCTAACACTAACGCTTAACCTTTACCGTAACCGTTAACCCTCACCATAACCCTTAACGCTAAACTTAACCTTTAATCTAAGTGTGACCCTTAACCATAAAAGTAAGGAAAACCCTTATGCCAATCTTATCCCTTATCCCTAATCCTACAACTAAACATAACCCTAACCTTTGATCCTTACACCTAACCCCTAACACTTACTTTAACCCAAAACCCTAACCCTAATCCTAAGCATTAAACCTAACCCTATCTCTTAACCCTTACTCTAACGCCTAGATCTAAACCTAAATGTAACCTACCACCTAATCCTAACCTTAAGCCCTAATGCTAACTCTAACCCTGAACCCTAAACCTACCCGTAACCCTTAACACTAACCCTATCCGTAAACCTTAACCCTGACCCTAATCATTACCCACACCCAAACATTTAACCCTGACTCTAATCCTAATCCTTAACGATAACCCTAACACTAAACCCTAACCCTAAGCCCAACACTTAACCCTAATCCTATCCCTTAACCCTAAGCCTAACCCTAACCCCTAACCCTAAACCGAAGCCTAACCCCAACCTGAACCATTAATCTTGACCCTTACCATTAACCCTCACACTAACACTAATCCTAATCTTTAACCATAAAGCTAACATTGAAGTCTTCCCCTGTGCCAAACGCTAAACCCAAACCTTAACCCTAACCCTGAAACTTAACCATAAACCTAACTGTAACTGTTAAACCTAACACTAACCTTTAACCCCAACCCCTAACCCAAGACACCACCCTGACACTAATCTTCATCCCTAAACATTACCATAATCCTATCCCTAAATCTAATTCTCAGACTTCTTGCTTTCTCAGAGTTTAGAAAGCCTACAATCCTCCCATGCCATGAGTAAAAGGGGGCTCTGCCACTGTGTCCTGCATGAAACCCAGGATCCCATACCCAGCATACGATAGAGTGGGTTCCCGGGGACAATACCAACCCCCTAAACCCCGCCCACCTCCCAGTGCAGACAGGGCCCGTATGCTAAGTATAAACACTACCCCTAACAAATAACCCTCACCCTGAACATAACACCTAACCCTGATCCTATTGCTCACCTTAAAACATAAACCTCCCCGTAACCCTAACTTAGCCCCTTAACTTAACGTGAATGCAAAACACCTTGAGAAGAAGCCCTATCCCATAATGCTAATCCTAAACCATAGTGATAACCGTAACACCTCATGCCTAATTCTAAAACGTCAACCCTAACCTTCACCCTACCAACAACCCTAACCCTAACCCTAACCCCTAACCCTAAGCCCTCACCCTAACACTAATCTTCATCCCTAAACCGTGCCGTAATCCTAACCCGATATCTAATTCTCAGACTTCTTGCTTTCTCAGAGTTTTGAAAGCCTACAATGCTACTAAGCCATGCATGAAAGCCGGCTCTGCCACAGTGTCCTGCATGAAACCCAGAGGCCCATACACTGCGTACGATAGAGTGGGTTCCCAGCGACCATCACAGATCCCTAACTTCGCCTCCTAGTGCATACAGGGCCCGTGCCCTAAGGATAAGCCCTACCCCTCACCCATAACCCTAACCCAGAACATAACACCTAACCCTGATCCTACTGCTCACCTTAACAGGTAAAGCTCACCGTAACCCTAACTTTAAGCCCTTATCTTAACGTTAATGCATGACACCCTGAGAACAAGCCCTATACCGTAATTCTAACCCTAACTCCTAGCTATAAACATAACACCTAATCCCTAATTCTGAAACGCCAACCCTAACCTTAACCCGACCAACAACACTAACACTAACTCTAACCCCTTACCCTAACCCTACGCCTAAAAATAACCCTAACCGTTGATCCTTAGTCATAACCCATAACCTTAACCTTAACCCTTAAGCCTAATCCCAATCCTAACCTTTAAACATAACCCTAACTCTTAACCCTAACCCTAACCTTTGCCCTAATGCCTAGAGATCTGAACCCAACACTGATCTACAGTTACACTAACCCTACCCTCTAATGCTAACCTTAAACCTGAACCATAAACCTAACCCTTAACCCTAACCCTATCCCTAACCCCCTTACCCTAACTCTAACTGTTAACCCTCACCCTAACCCTCAACCCTGACCCTAAACTTAAACCTTAATCCTAACCATGCGTGAGATGAGCCTCTGCCTTTGTCCTGCGTGACAGTTGAAGCCCAACACCCAGGGTACGATGAAGTGGGGACCCAGCCTTGCTCCACACCCACAGTGCCCCGTACATTAGACAGGGCCCGTGCCCTAACACACACCCTTAAATGTAAGCCCTAACCCTATCTCTAAACCAAACCCTTAGTAAGCCCTGAATCTAACTCCTAACAGTAACCCTAATCCCTGACCCTTACTCTTGCCTCTCACCCTAAACCTAAACCCAACCACTAAACATAATCCTAATCTCTAACCCTAACAGTAATCCTAACCCTAATTCTAACCTAAAACCCTAACCCCTAAACCTAATCCTAGTCCCTAACACCTAACCTTACCCTAAACCCAATTCCAATTCTCAGACTTCTTCAATTCAAAAACTTAAAAAAGCCTACAATCCACCAATGCCGTGTCTGAGATGAGGGTCCGCCCCTATGTCCTGCATGACAGGCAGGCGCCAATGCCCAGGGTACTATGGAGTGGGGTCCGGGGGTCTGGAGGCTTGCTAAACTCCAGTTTGGAAGAATTGCTATAGTCATATATAGGGATGCTTACATTTACTGATAGAAAGCAACTATTGGTGTGTGATTTGTAGGCTTGCCTTACTCTAGTTTGGATGAAGAAGCTGAATCATATATAGGAATATTAGCTTTGAGTTAGAGGAAGCATCTATGGGGGGTGCTTTTTTGGCTTGTTAAACTCTGGTTTGGAAGAAGTTCGAGAGTCTTATATAGGAACGATATCATTCATTCAGAGAAAGCAATTATAGGGAGTTGGTTTGTAGGCTTGCTAAGCTCTAGTTTGGAGGAAGGCGAGAGTCATATATAGGAACGCTTACATTCACATAAAGCGTCTACGGGGGGACGGTTTCTAGGCTTCCTAAACTCTAGCTTGGAAAAAGAGGACAGTTATGTATAGGAACTCTCGGCGGGGGATTTGTGGCATTGCTAAAATCTTAGATTGGAAAAGTTGCGAGAGTCATACATAGGAATGTTAACATTCACTCAATGAAAGCAACTATAAGGGGTGCTTTCCAGGCTGGCTACACTCTAATTTGGAAAAAGTGCGACAGTCATATATAGGAAGGCTTATATTCACTCAGACAAAGCAATTATGTGTAGGTGTATAGTAGGCATGCTAACTCTAGTTTGGAAAATTTCGAGAGCCATGTATAGGAAAGCTTACAGTAACTTAGAGAAAGCAACGAACGGGGGTGGAGTGTAGGCTTGCTAAACTCTAGTTTGGAGGAAGTGCCATAGTCCTAATTAGGAACGCTTAAATTCGTTCAGAGAAAACAGCTGTCGGGGATTGGTTTGTAGACATAACTCAAGTTTGGAAGAAGTGCGAGAGACATATATAGGAATGTTTACATTGACTCAAAGAAAGCAACTATGGGGGAGTGTTATTTTGGCATGCCAGATGCTAGTTAGGAAGAAGTACAAGACTCATATATAGGAACGCTTACATTCACACAGCGAGAGCAACTACGGAGTAGTGTCAGGTAGACATGTTAAAGTCTAGCTTGGGAGAAGTTCCAGAGTCCTATATAGGAAAGGTAACAGCCACTTTGAAAAAGCAAGTCTTGGCGGGTGGTTTGTAGGCCTGCAAAACCCTGTTTTGGTTGAAGTGTGAGAGTCATATATGAGAACGCTTACATTCCCTCAGAGAAAGCAACGATGGGGTTGTTTGTAGGCTTACTAAACTGCAGTTTGGAAGAAGCACGAGAATCACATATAGGAACACATACATTTTGACGCACTGAAAGTAACTATGGGGTGGTGTTTTATAGGCATGCTAAACTCTAGTTTGGACGAAGTTTGAGAATCACATATAAGAAAGCTTACAGTCACTTAGAGAAAGCAAATCTCTGGGTGTGGAAAGTAGGCCTGCTAAACTCTATTTTGGTTTAAGAGTGAGAGTCATATATGGGAAGGCTTACATTCCCTCAGAGAAAGCAACGACGACGTGGTGGTTTGTAGGCATACTAAACTCTGGTTTGGAAGAAGTGGGAGAATGATATATGGGAACGCTTACATTCACGTAGAGAAAGCAATTATGGCGTGGCGTTTTTGTAGCCATGCTAATCTCTAGTTTGGAAGAAGTTAAGGAGTAATATATAGGAAAGGTTACAGTCATAGAAACCAACTCTCGGGGGATGTTTTGTACACCTGCAAAACTCCAGTTTGGAAGAAGGGGGAGAGTCATATTGGGGACCGCGTGCATTCACTCAGAGAAATCAATGATGGGATTGTGATTTGTAGGCATAGTCAACTCTAGTTTGGAAGAAGTACGAGAATCGTATATAGGAACGCTTACCTTCACGCAGAGAAAGCAACTATGGAGTGATGTTTGTATGCCTACTAAAATATAGTTTGGAGGAAGTTCGAGAGTCATATCTGGGAAGCTTACAGTCACTTAGAGAAAGCAACTCTCGGGGGGTGTTTCGTAGGCCTGCTAAACTCTATTTTCAATGAAGTGTTAGAATAATATATGGGAACTCAGTGAAAGCAACGTCGTGGTTGTGGTTCCTAGGCATACTAACCTGTAATTTGGAAGAAGCAAGAGAATCACATGTAGAGCCGCTTACATTCCGGCACCAAAAACAACTATGGGGTGGTGTTTTGTAGACTTGCAAAACTCTAGTTTGGACGAAGTTTGAGAGTCATATATAGGAAAGTTTACAGTCACGTAGAGAAAACAACTCTCTGGGTGTGGAATGTAGGCCTGCTAAACTCTATTTTGGTTGAAGTGTGAGAGTCATATATGGGAACGCTTACATTCACTCAGAGAAAACAACGTTTGGGTGGTGGTTTGTAGGGCATACTAAACTGTAGTTTGGAAGAAGTACGAGAGTCCTATATAGGAACACTTACATTCACGCAGAGAAAGCACTTATGGCGTCAGGTTTTGTAGGCATGCTAAACTGCAGTTTGGAAGAAGTTGGAGAACCTTATACAGGAATGATTACCATCACCTAGGGAAAGCAACTCTCGGGAGATTGTTTGTACACATGCTAAACTCTAATTTGGATGAAGTGTGAGAGTCAAACATGGGACCGCTTACATTCCCTCAGAGAAACAACATTGGGCTGGTTTTTGTAGGCATACTAAATAGTTTGGAAGAAGTACGAGAATGATATTTGGGAACGTTTACATTCACCCAGAGAATGCAACTACGGGGTGGTGTTTTGTAAGCATGCTATAGTTTGGAAGAAGTTCTAAACCTGAACAGTCACTTAGAGAAAGCAACTCTTGGTGGGTGATTTTTAGGTCTGCTAAATTGTATTTTGAAAGAAGTACCAGAGTCATATATACTAATGCTTACATTCATGCAAAGAAAAAACTATGGGGTGATGTTTTGTGGGCATGTTAACCTGTAGTTTGGAAGAAGTTGGAGAGTCTTATTTAGGAAAGCTTACAGTCACCTAGAGAAAGCAACTCTCGGGAGATCCTTTCTTGGCCTGCTAAACTCTACTTTGCATCAATTGTGAGAGTCAAACATGGGAATGCTTTCATTCATTCAGAGAACGCAACGTTTGGGTGGTGGTTTGTAGGCATTCTAAACTGTATTTTGGAGGAAGTACGAGAGTCATATATATGAACGCTTACATTCAGGCAGAGAAAGCCACTCTGGGGTCGTATTTTGTTGGCATGCTAAACTGTGGTTTGGAAGAAGTTCGAGTGTCTTATATAGGAAAGATTACAGTGACACAGAGAAAACAACTCTCGGAAGTTTATTGGTAGGCCTGCTAAACTCTAATTTGGATGAAATGTGAGAACGCTTGCATTCATTCACTCAGAGAAAGAAACATTATCGTGATGGTTTGAAGGCGTTATAACTGTCGTTGGGAAGAAGTAGGAGAGTCATATATATGAACGGTTACATTCACGCAGAGAAAGCAACTGTGGGGTGGCGCAGGTATGCATGTTAATCTGTAGTTTGGAGGAAGTGCGAGAGTCATATCTGGGGAAAATTACAGTCACTTAGAGAAAGGAACCATCTTGGGCTGGTTTGTAGATCTGCTAAATTCTATTTTGGAAACAGAGTGTGAGTCATATATGGGAACGCTTATGTTCACTCAGAGAAAGCAACCACGGTGTGGTGTTTTGTTGGCATGGTGTAGTTTGAAAGAAGTTGGAGATTCTTATATAGAAAAGTTTACAGTCACCTAGAGAAAACAACTCACGGGGCGTGGTTTGTAGGCCTGCTAAACTCTAATTTAGATGAAGTGAGAGAGGCATATATATGAACGCTTATATTGATGCAGAGAAAGTAACTATGGGGTGGTGTTTTGTAGGCATGCTAAAATATAATTTGGAAGAAGTTCGAAAGCAGACAGTCACTTAGAGAAAGCAACTCTCGGCGGTTCATTTTTCGGTCTGCTAAATTGTATTTTGAAAGAAGTACCAGAGTCATATATACAAACGCTTACATTCATGCAGAGAAAGCAACTGTGGGGTGGTGTTTTCTAGGCATGCTAAACTCTAGTTTGGACGAAGTTTGAGAATCACATATAAGAAAGCTTAGAGTCACTTAGAGAAAGCAAATCTCTGGGTGTGGAATGTAGGCATGCTAAACTCTATTTTGGTTTCAGAGTGAGAGTCATATATGGGAAGGCTTACATTCACTCAGAGAAAGCTACGATGATGTGGTGGTTTGTAGGCATACTAAATTCTAGTTTGGAAGAAGTAGGAGAATGATATATGGGAACATTTACATTCATGCAGAGAAAGCAATTATGGGGTGGATTTTTTGTAGCCATGCTAATCTCTATTTTGCAAGAAGTTAAAGAGTAATATATAGGAAAGCGTACCGTCATTTATAGAAACCAACTTTCGGGGGATGGTTTGTAGGCCTGCAAAACTCTACTTTGGAAGAAGGGGGAGAGTCATTTTGGGGACTGCGTACATTCACTCAGAGAAATCAACGATGGGGTTGTGGTTTGTAGGCATACTAAACTCTAGTTTGGAAGAAGTACGAGAATCATATATAGGAACGCTTACATTCATGCAGAGAAAGCAACTATGGAGTGATGTTTGTATGCCTACTAAACTATAGTTTGGGGGATGTTCGAGAGTCATATGTGGGAAGTTTACAGTCATTTAGAGAAAGCAACTCTTGGGGGGGTGGTTCGTAGGCCTGCTAAACTCTATTTTCAATGAAGTGTTAGAATCATATACAGGAACGCTTACATTCACTCAGAGAAAGCAACGTTTGGGTGGCCGTTTTTGAGCATACTGAACTCTACTTTGGAAGAGGTACGAGAGACATATACAGGAACGCTTTCATTAACACAGAGAAAGCAAATACAGGGTGCTGTAGTGCAGGCATGCTAAACTATAGATTGGAAGAAGTTCGAAAGCTGACAGTCATTTACAGAAAGCAACTCTTGGCGGGTGATTTTTAGGTCTGCTAAATTGTATTTTGAAAGACGTACCAGAGTCATATAGACAAACGCTTACATTCATGCAGAGAAAGAAACTATGGGGTGATGTGTTGTGGGGATGCTAAACTGCAGTTTGGAAGGAGTTCGAGAGTGTTATATAGGATAACTTACAGTCACCTAGAGAAAGCAACACTCGGGACAGCTTTGCAAGCCTGTAAACACTAATTAGCAGCAATTGTGAGAGTCAAACATGGGAACGCTTACATTCACTCAGAGAACACAACGTTTGGGTGGTGATTTGTAGGCATCATAACTGTAGTTTGGAAGAAGTAGGAGAGTCATATATATGAACGGTTACATTCACGCAGAGAAAGCAACTGATGGGTGGCGTATGTACGCATGTTAATGTATACTTTGGAGGAAGTTCGGGAGTCCTATCTGGGGAAAATTGCAGTCACTTAGAGAAAGCAACCATCGGGGGCCGTTTTGTAGATCTGCTAAATTCTATTTTGGAAGAAGAGAGAAAGTCATATGTGGGAACGCTTATGTTCACTCAGAGAAATCAACGATGGGGCAGTGTTTCGTTGGCATGCTAAACTGTAGTTTGGAAGAAGTTCGCGAGTCTTATATAAGAAAGCTTACAGTCACCTAGAGAAAGTAACTCTCGGCAGATTGTTTCTAAGCATGCTAAACTCTAATTTGCATCAATTGTGAGAGTCAAACATGGGAACGCTTACATTCACTCAGAGAACGCAACGTTTGGGTGGTGGTTTGTAAGCATTCTAAACTGTATTTTGGAGGAAGTAGGAGACTCATATATACGAATGCTTACATTCACGCAGAGAAAGCAACTCTGGGGTCGTATTTTGTTGGCATGCTAAACTGTGGTTTGGAAGAAGTTCGAGAGCCTTATATACGAAAGATTACACTGACACAGAGAAAACAACTCTCTGTAGTTTGTTGGTAGGTCTGCTAAACCGTAATTTGGATGAAGTGTGAGAACGCTTGCATTCACTCAGAGAAAGAACTTTGTCGTGGTGGTTTGTAGGAATAACAACTGTAGTTCGAAGAAGTAGGAGAGTCATATATGAACGGTTACATTCACGCAGAGAAAGCAATTGTGGGGTGGTGTATGTAATCATCATAATCTGTAGTTTGGAGGAAGTTCGAGAGTCATATCTGGGGAAAATTAGAGTCACTTAGAGAAAGGAACCATCTTGGGCTGCTGTGTAGGTCTGTTAAATTCTATTTTGGAAAAAGAGTGAGAGTCATATATGGGAACGCTTATGTTCACCCAGAGAAATCAACGATGGGGCGCTGTATTGTTGGCATGCCAAACTGTAGTTTGGAAGAAGTTCGAGAGTCTTATATAGGAAAGTTTACAGTCACCTAGAGAAAGCAACTCACAGGAAGTGGTTTGTAGGCCGCTAAACTCTAATTTGGATGAAGTGAAAGAGGCATACATGGATACGCTTCATTCACTCAGAGAAAGGTAAATTGTGGTGCCGGTTTTTAGGTATACTAAACTCCAGTTTGGAAGAAGTACGAGA
>NW_027182833.1:1822500-1825000 GCF_041146395.1 Eulemur rufifrons | reverse complement strand
GTTAGGGTTAGGGTTAGGGTTAGGATAGGGTTAGGGTAGTGTTGGGTTGGGTTAGGGTTAGGGTTTAGGGTTAGGGTTAGGGTTAGGGTTGGGTTAGGGTTAGGGTTAGGGGTTAGGGTTAGGGTTAGGGTAGGGTTAGGGTTAGGCGTTAGGGTTAGGGGTTAGGGTTAGGCTTAGTGGTATGGTTAGGGTTAGGGTTAAGGGTTAGGGTTAGGGGTTAGGGCTAGGGCTAGGGTTAGGGGTTAGGGTTAGGGGTTAGGGTTAGGGGTTAGGGTTAGGGTTAGGGGTTAGGGTTAGGGGTTAGGGTTAGGGCTTAGGGTTAGGGTTAGGGTTGGGTTAGAGTTAGGGTTAGGGTAGGGGTTAGGGGTTAGGGCTAGGGATTAGGTTTACGGTTAGGGGTTAGTGTTAGGGTTATAGGTTAGGGTTAGGGTTATGGTAGGGTTTGGTTAGGGTTAGGGTTAGGGGTTAGGGTTAGGGGTTAGGGTTAGGGTTAGGGTAGTGTAGGGTTAGGGTTAGGGTTTGGGTTAGGGTTAGGGTTGGGTTAGGGTTAGGGGTAGGGGTAGGGGTTAGTGTTAGGGGTTAGGGTTAGGGTTAGGGATTAGGGTTAGGCATAGGGTTTGGGTTAGGGTTAGGGTTAGGGGTTAGGGTTAGGGTTAGGGGTTAGGGTTAGGGTTTTGGTTAGGGTTAGGTGTTAGGGTTAGGGTTAGGGTAGGGTTAGGGTTGGGTTAGGGTTAGGGTTAGGGTTTAGGGTTAGGGTTAGTGGTTAGGGTTAGGGGTTAGTGTTAGGGGTTAGGGTTAGCGTTTGGGGTTAGGGTTAGGGATAGGGGTTAGGGTTAGGATTAGGGGTTAGGGTTAGGGTTGGGGTTGGGGTTGGGACTAGGGTTAGGGGTTAGGGTTAGAGGTTGGGTTAGGATTAGCCTTAGGGTTAGGGGTTAGGGTTAGGGTTAGGGCTAGAGTTAGGCTAGGGTTAGGGTTAGTTTTGGGTTAGGGTTAGGGGTTAGGGTTAGTGTTAGGGGTTAGGGTTAGGGTTAGGTGTTAGGGTTAGGGGTTAGGGGTTAGGGTTAGGGTCAGGGTCAGGGTCAGGGTCAGGGATTAGGGTCAGGGTCAGGGTCATGGTCAGGGTTTAGGGTTAGGGTTATGGTTAGGGCTTATGGTTAGGGGTTAGGGTTAGGGTTAGGGGTTAGGGTTTTGGGTTAGGGTTAGGTTTAGGGTTGGGTTAGGGTTAGGGTGTAGGGGTAGGGTTAGGGTTAGGGTTAGGGTTTAGGGTTAGGGCGTAGGGTTAGGGTTAGGGGTTAGGGTTAGGGGTTAGGGTTATGGTTAGGGGTTAGGGTTAGTGTTAGGGGGTAGGGGTAGGGTTAGGGTTAGGGTTAGGGGTTAGGGTTAGGGGGTAAGGTTAGGGTTAGGGGTTAGGGTTACGGTCAGGGTTAAATGCTTGGGTGCGGGTAATGGTTAGGGTCAGGGTTAAGGTTCACGGATGGGGTTAGTGTTAAGGGTTACGGGTAGGTTTAGGGTTCAGGGTTAGTGTTAGCATTAGTGCTTAAGGTTAGGATTAGGCGGTAGGTTAGATTTAGGGTTAGATCTAGGCATTAGGGTAAGGGCTAGCGTTAGGATTAAGAGATAGGGTTAGGTTTAATGCTTAGGATTAGGGTTAGGGTTTGGGGTGAAAGTAAGTGTTAGGGTTTAGGTTTAACGATCCAAGGTTAGGGTTATTTTTAGCTGTAGTGTTAGGGTTAGGGATAAGGGATCCCATTAGCATTAAGGGTCTTCCTTACTGTAGGGTTAAGGGTTAGGCTTAGAGTTAAAGGTTAAGGTTAGGGTCAGTGTTAAGATTTAGGGTGAGGGTTAACGGTTAGGGTAAAGGTTAAGCGTTAGGGTTAGGGATTAGTGATTAGGGTTTTTGGTTAGTGTTAGGGTTAGCGGTTAGGAGTTAGTGTTTTATGAAGGGGTATGGTTAGAATTAGGATTGGGGTTAGAGTTAGGGTGAGGTATAGGGGTTAGGTTTAGGGGTTAGTTTTAAGATAAAAGGATAGGATTAGGGTTACAGGTTGGGCTTAGGTTTAGGGTTAAAGTTTACTGCTAGGGTTAGGGATAGGGTTCAGGGTTAGCTTTAGGGGGTCTGGTTAGGGTTAGGTGTTAGGTTAGTGTCAGGGTTAGGTCTAGTCGTGAGGGTAAGGTTTAGGGTTAGCTTTAAGAGCTAGGGTTAGGTTTAATGGTTAGGATTAGGATTAGGGTTAAGGGTTAGGGTAAGGCTTAGGGGTTAGGGTGAAGGGTTAGGGTCAAGGGTTAGGGTTTTTGTGAGGCATAGCGTTGGGGTTAGAAGTAAGGGTTACTGTCAGTGTTAGGGTTGTAGGTAGGGTTACGGTTAGGGTTAGCGGTTTAGAATTAGGGTTAGGGATTAGGTGTCACAGTGATGACTAGGAGATAGGGTTAGAATTATGGGATAGGGGTTGTTCTCAGGAAATGGGTTATGCATTAACGTTAGGATAAGAGGTTAAAATTA
>NW_027182833.1:1800000-1810000 GCF_041146395.1 Eulemur rufifrons | reverse complement strand
TGGGGTTGGGGTTAGGGTTAGGGTTAAGGGTTAGGGTTAGGGTTAGGGGTTAGGGTTAGGGTTAGGGGGTTAGGGTTAGGGGTTAGGGTTAGGGTTAGGGTTAGGTTAAGGGTTAGGGGTTAGGGTTAGGGTTAGGGCTAGGGCTAGGGTTAGGCTTAGGGTCAGGGTCAGGGGTTAGGGGTTAGGGTTAGGGTTAGGGGTTAGTGTTAGGCGTAGGGGTAGGGGTTGGGGTTAGGGTTAGGGTTAGGGGGTAGAGTTAGGGTTAGGGGTAAGGGTTAGGATTAGGGGTTAGGGTTAGTGTTTTATGGTTAGGGTTAGGGGTTAGGGTTAGGGTTAGGGGTTGGGGTTAGGTTTAGGGTTAGGGGTTAGGGTTAGGGTTAGGGGTTAAGGGTGAGGGTTGGTGTTGGGGTTAGGGTTAGGGGTTAGGGTTAGGGTTAAGGTTAGGGTAGGGTTGGGTTAGGGTTAGGGGTTAGGGTTAGAGTTAGGTTTAGGGGTTAGTGTTAGGGTTAGGGTAGGGTTAGGGTTAGGGTTTAGGATTAGGGGTTAGGGGTTATTGTTGGGGTTAGGCATTAGGAGTTAGGGTTTGGGGTAGGGGTAGGGGTAGGATTGGGGTAGGGGTTGGGGTTAGGCTTAGGGTTTGGGGTTAGGGTTAGGGTTAGGGTTGGGGTAGGCGTTAGGGTTAGGGTTAGTGTTAGGGGGTTAGGGTTAGGGTTAGGGTTGGGTTAGGGTTAGGGTTTGGGTTAGGGTTAGGCTTAGGGTTATGTTCTATGGTTTGTGTTAGAGGTCAGGGTTAGGTTTACTGGTCACGGTTAGGGTTACGTTTAGGGGTTAGATTAGGGTTAGGGTTAGGGTTAGGGTTAAGGGATAGGATTACGGTTAAGTGTTGGGCTTAGGGTTAGGGTTTAGTGTTAGGGTTATCATTAAGGACTAGGGGTAGGGTCAGGGTTAAATGCTTGGGTGCGGGTAATGGTTAGAGTCAGGGTTAAGTTTCACGGATAGGGTTAGTGTTAAGGGTTACGGGTAGGTTTAGGGTTCAGGGTTAGAGTTAGCATTAGGGCTTAAGGTTAGGATTAGGCGGTAGGTTAGATTTAGGGTTAGATCTAGGCGTTAGGGTAAGGGCTAGCGTTAGGGTTAAGACATAGGGTTAGGTTTAATGCTTAGGATTAGGGTTAGGGTTTGGGGTTAAAGTAAGTGTTAGGGATTAGGATTAGGGATGAAATGTTAGGGTTATTTTTAGCTGTAGTGTTAGGGTTAGGGAAAAGGGATCCCATTAGCATTAAGGGTCTTCCTTACTGTAGGGTTAAGGGTTAGGCTTAGAGTTAAAGGTTAAGGTTAGGGTCAGTGTTAAGATTTAGGGTGAGGGTTAACAGTTAGGGTAAAGGTTAAGCGTTAGGGTTAGGGATTAGTGATTAGGGTTTTTGGTCAGTGTTAGGGTTAGCAGTTAGGAGTTAGTGTTTTATGAAGGGGTATGGTTAGAATTAGGATTGGGGTTAGAGTTAGGGTGACGTATAGGGGTTAGGTTTAGGGGTTAGTTTTAGGGTAAAAGGATAGGATTAGGGTTACGGGTTGGGCTTAGGTTTAGGGTTAAAGTTTACTGCTAGGGTTAGAGATAGGGTTCAGGGTTAGCTTTAGGGGTTCTGGTTAGGGTTAGGTGTTAGGTTAGTGTCAGGGTTAGGTCTAGTCGTGAGGGTAAGGTTTAGGGTTAGCTTTAAGAGCTAGGGTTAGGTTTAATGGTTAGGATTAGGATTAGGGTTAAGGGTTAGGGTAAGGCTTAGGGGTTAGGGTGAAGGGTTAGGGTCAAGGGTTAGGGTTTTTGTTAGGCATAGCGTTGGGGTTAGAAGTAAGGGTTACTGTCAGTGTTAGGGTTGTAGGTAGGGTTACGGTTAGGGTTAGCGGTTTAGAATTAGGGTTAGGGATTAGGTGTCACAGTGATGACTAGGAGATAGGGTTAGAATTATGGGATAGGGGTTGTTCTCAGGAAATGGGTTATGCATTAACGTTAGGATAAGAGGTTAAAGTTAGGTGCACGGTGAGGATTACGTGTTAAGGGGAGAAATAGGAACAGGGTTGGGTGTTATGTTCAGGGTTAGGGTTATCTGTTAAAGGTATTGTTTATGCTTAGCGCACGGGCCCTGTCTGCATTAGGCGGGCGGGGGGGAGTTTCGGGGGCTGGGATTGTACCCGGGAACCCACTCTATCATACTCTGGGTATGGGCCCGTGGGTTTCATGCAGGACACAGTGGTAGAGCCTCCTTTCACGCATGGCATGGGAGGATTGCAGGCTTTCTAAACTCTAAGAAAGCAAGAAGTCTGAGAATTAGATTTAAGGTTAGGATTATGGTTAGGGTTAAGGATGAAGTTTAGAGTTAGGATGAGGGCTTAGGTTTAGGGATTAGGTTTAGGGTTAAAGGTTACTCTTAGGTTTAACGGTTACACTTTGCTTTAGGGTTGAGGTTTACGGTTAGAGTTAAGATAAGGGGTTAGGGTTAGGGTTAAGTGTTAGGTTTAGGGTTCAAGATTAGGATTAGGGTTAGGATTAAAGGTTAGCGTGAGAGTTAACGCTTAGGGTTAAGGTTAAGTGTTAGGGTTTAGGGTTAGGTTTAGGGTTAGGGTTAGTTTTAGGGTTAGCGTTATGTGCTATGGTTTGTGTTAGAGGTTAGGGTTAGGTTTACTGGTGATGGTTAGGGTTACGTTTAGGGGTTAGCATTAGGGTTAGGGTTAGGATTAGGGTTAAGGGATAGTATTAGGGTTAAATGTTGGGCTTAGGGTTAGGGTTTAGTGTTAGGGTTATCATTAAGGACTAGGGGTAGGGTCAGGGTTAAATGCTTGGGTTCGGGTAATGGTTAGGGTCAGGGTTAAGGTTCACGGATAGGGTTAGTGTTAAGGGTTACGGGTAGGTTTAGAGTTCAGGGTTAGAGTTAGCATTAGGGCTTAAGGTTAGGATTAGGCGGTAGGTAAGATTTAGGGTTAGATCTAGGCGTTAGGGTAAGGGCTACCGTTAGGGTTTAGAGATAGTTTAGGTTTAATGCTTAGGATTAGGGTTAGGGTTTGGGGTTAAAGTAAGTGTTAGGGGTTAGGTTTAAGGATCAAAGGTTAGGGTTATTTTTAGCTGTAGTGTTAGGGTTAGGGATAAGGGATCCCATTAGTATTAAGGGTCTTCCTTACTGTAGGGTTAAGGGTTAGGCTTAGAGTTAAAGTTTAAGGTTAGGGTCAGTGTTAAGATTTAGGATGAGGTTTTACGGTTAGGGTAAAGGTTAAGCGTTAGGGTTAGGGATTAGTGATTAGGGTTTTTGGTTAATGTTAGGGTTAGCGGTTAGGAGTTAGTGTTTTATGAAGGGGTATGGTTAGAATTAGGATTGGGGTTAGAGTTAGGGTGAGGTATAGGGGTTAGGTTTAGGGGTTAGTTTTAGGGTGAAAGGATAGGATTAGGGTTACGGGTTGGGCTTAGGTTTAGGGTTAAAGTTTATTGCTAGGGTTAGGGATAGGGTTCAGGGTTAGCTTTAGGGGTTGTGGTTAGGGTTAGGTGTTAGGTTAGTGTCAGGGTTAGGTCTAGTCGTGAGGGTAAGGTTTAGGGTTAGCTTTAAGAGCTAGGGTTAGGTTTAATGGCTAGGATTAGGATTAGGGTTAAGGGTTAGGGTAAGGCTTAGGGGTTAGGGTGAAGGGTTAGGGTTTTTGTTAGGGATAGCGTTGGGGTCAGAAGTAAGGGTTACTGTCATTATTAGGGTTGTAGGTAGGGTTACGGTTAGGGTTAGGGGTTTAGAATTAGGGTTAGGGATTAGGTGTCACAGTGATGACTAGGATATAGGGTTAGAATTATGGGAGAGGGGTTGTTCTGAGGAAATGGGTTATGCATTAACGTTAGGATAGGAGGTTAAAGATAGGCGCACGGTGAGGTTTATGTGTTAAGGGGAGAAATAGGAACAGGGTTGGGTGTTATGTTCAGGGTTAGGGTTATCTGTTAAAGGTATTGTTTATGCTTAGCGCACGGGCCCTGTCTGCATTAGGCGGCTGGGGGGAGTTTAGGGGGCTGGGATTGTACCCGGGAACCCACTCTATCATACTCTGGGTATGGGTCCCTGGGTTTCATGCAGGACACAGTGGTAGAGCCTCTTTTCACACATGACATGGGAGGATTGCAGGCTTTCTAAACTCTAAGAAAGCAAGAAGTCTGAGAATTAGATTTAGGGTTAGGAATCTGGTTAGGGTTAAGGATGAAGTTTAGTGTTAGGGTGAGGGCTTAGGGTTAGGGCTTAGGGTTAGGGTTAAAGGTTACTCTTAGGTTTAACGGTTACACTTTGGTTTAGGGTTGAGGTTTACGGTTAGGGTTAAGATGAGGGGTTAGGCTTAGGTACAGGGTTAGGGTTAAGTGTTAGGTTTAGGGTTGAAGATTAGGATTAGGGTTAGGATTAAAGGTTTGCGTGAGAGTTAACGCTTAGGGTTAAGGTTAATAGTTAGGGTTTAGGGTTAGGGTTAGGGTTAGGGTTAGATATAGGGTTAGAGTTATGTGCTATGGTTTGTGTTAGAGGTTAGGGTTAGGTTTACTGGTCACGGTTAGGGTTACGTTTAGGGGGTAGCATTAGGGTTAGGGTTAGGGTTAAGGGAAAGGATTAGGGTTAAGTGTTGGGCTTAGGGTTAGGGTTTAGTGTTAGGGTTATCATTAAGGATTAGGGGTAGGGTCAGGGTTAAATGCTTGGGTGCGGGTAATGGTTAGGGTCAGGGTTAAGGTTCACGGATAGGGTTAGTGTTAAGGGTTACGGGTAGGTTTAGGGTTCAGGGTTAGAGTTAGCATTAGGGCTTAAGGTTAGGATTAGGCGGTAGGTTAGATTTAGGGTTAGATCTAGGCGTTAGGGTAAGGGCTAGCGTTAGGGTTAAGAGATAGGGTTAGGTTTAATGCTTAGGATTAGGGTTAGGGTTTGGGGTTAAAGTAAGTGTTAGGGGTTAGGTTTAAGAATCAAAAGTTAGGGTAATTTTTAGCTGTAGTGTTAGGGTTAGGGATAAGGGATCCCATTAGCATTAAGGGTCTTCCTTACTGTAGGGTTAAGGGATAGGCTTAGAGTTAAAGGTTAAGGTTAGGGTCAGTGTTAAGATTTAGGGTGAGGGTTAACGGTTAGAGTAAAGGTTAAGCGTTAGGGTTAGGGATTAGTGATTAGGGTTTTTGGTTAGTGTTAGAGTTAGCGGTTAGGGGTTAGTGTTTTATGAAGGGGTATGATTAGAATTAGGATTGGGGTTAGAGTTAGGGTGAGGTATAGGGGTTAGGTTTAGGGCTTGGGTCTAGGGGTTAGTTTTAGGGTAAAAGGATAGGATTAGGGTTACGGGTTGGGCTTAGGTATAGGGTTAAAGTTTACTGCTAGGGTTAGGAATAGGGTTCAGGGTTAGCTTTAGGGGTTCTGGTTAGGGTTAGGTGTTAGGTTACTGTCAGGGTTAGGTCTAGTCGTGAGGGTAAGGTTTAGGGTTAGCTTTAAGAGCTAGGGTTAGGTTTAATGGTTAGGATTAGGATTAGGGTTAAGGGTTAGGGTTAGGCTTAGGGGTTAGGGTGAAGGGTTAGGGTGAAGGGTTAGGGTTTTTGTTAGGCATAGCGTTGGGGTTAGAAGTAAGGGTTACCGTCAGTGTTAGGGTTGTAGGTAGGGTTACGGTTAGGGTTAGGGATTTAGAATTAGGGTTAGGGATTAGGTGTCACAGTTTTGACTAGTATACAGCGTTAGAATTATGGGATAGGGGTTGTTCTCAGGAAATGGGTTATGCATTAACGTTAGGATAAGAGGTTAAAGTTAGGCGCACGGTGAGGTTTAAGTGTTAAGAGGAGAAAGAGGAACAGGGTTGGGTGTTATGTTCAGGGTTAGGGTTATCTGTTAAAGGTATTGTTTATGCTTAGCGCACAGACCCTGTCTGCATTAGGCGGGCGGGGGGAGTTTAGGGGGCTGGGATTGTACCCGGGAACCCACTCTATCATACTCTGGGTATGGGCCCGTGGGTTTGATGCAGGACACAGTGGTAGAGCCTCCTTTCACGCATGGCATGGGAGGATTGCAGGCTTTCTAAACTCTAAGAAAGCAAGAAGTCTGAGAATGAGATTTAGGAGTAGGATTATGTTTAGGGTTAAGGATGAAGTTTAGTGTTAGGGTGAGGGCTTAGGGTTAGGGCTTAGGATTAGGGATAAAGGTTACTCTTAGGTTTAGCAGTTACACTTTGGTTTAGGGTTGAGGTTTACGGTTAGGGTTAAGATGGGGAGTTAGGGTTAGGTACAGGGTTAGGGTTAAGTGTTAGGTTTAGGGTTGAAGATTAGGATTAGGGTTAGGATTAAAGATTAGCTTGAGAGTTAATGCTTAGTGTTAAGGTTAAGAGTTAGGGTTTAGGGTTAGTGTTAGGGTTAGGGTTAGTTTTAGGGTTAGAGTTACGTGCTATGGTTTGTATTAGAGGTTAGGGTTAGGTTTACTGGTCACGGTTAGGGTTACGTTTAGGGGTTAGCATTAGGGTTAGGGTTAGGGTTAAGGGATAGGATTAGGGTTAAGTGTTGGGCTTAGGGTTAGGGTTTAGTGTTAGGGTTATCATTAAGGATTAGGGTTAGGGTCAGGGTTAAATGCTTGGGTGCGGGTAATGGTTAGGGTCAGGGTTAAGGTTCACGGATAGGGTTAGTTTTAAGGGTTACGGGTAGGTTTAGGGTTCAGGGTTAGAGTTAGCATTAGGGCTTAAGGTTAGGATTAGGCGGGAGGTTAAAATTAGGGTTAGATCTAGGCGTTAGTGTAAGGGCTAGTGTAGGGTTAAGAGATAGGGTTAGGTTTAATGCTTAGGATTAGGGTTAGGGTTTGGGGTTAAAGTAAATGTTAGGGGTTAGGTTTAAGGATCAAAGGTTAGGGTTATTTTTAGCTGTAGTGTTAGGGTTAGGGATAAGGGATCCCATTAGCATTAAGGGTCTTCCTTCCTGTAGGGTTAAGGGTTAGGCTTAGAGTTAAAGGTTAAGGTTAGGGTCAGTGTTAAGATTTAGGGTGAGGGTTAACGGTTAGGGTAAAGGTTAAGCGTTAGGGTTAGGGATTAGTGATTAGGGTTTTTGGTTAGTGTTAGGGTTAGCGGTTAGGAGTTAGTGTTTTATGAAGGGGTATGGTTAGAATTAGGATTGGGGTTAGAGTTAGGGTGAGGTATAGAGGTTAGATTTAGGGGTTAGTTTTAGGGTACAAGGATAGGATTAGGATTACGGGTTGGGCTCAGGTTTAGGGTTAAAGTTTACTGCTAGGGTTAGGGATAGGGTTCAGGGTTAGCTTTAGGGTTTCTGGTTAGGGTTAGGTGTTAGGATAGTGTCAGGGTTAGGTCTAGTCGTGAGGGTAAGGTTTAGGGTTAGCTTTAAGAGCTAGGGTTAGGTTTAATGGTTAGGATTAGGATTAGGGTTAAGGGTTAGGGTAAGGCTTAGGGGTTAGGGTGAAGGGTTAGGGTTTTTGTTAGGCATAGCGTTGGGGTTAGAAGTAAGGGTTACTGTCAGTGTTAGGGTTGTAGGTAGGGTTACGGTTAGGGTTAGCGGTTTAGAATTAGGGTTAGGGATTAGGTGTCACAGTGATGACTAGGAGATAGGGTTAGAATTTTGGGATAGGGGTTGTTCTCAGGAAATGGGTTATGCATTAACGTTAGGATAAGAGTTTAAAGTTAGGCGCACGGTGAGGTTTACGTGTTAAGGGGAGAAATAGGAACAGGGTTGGGTGTTATGTTCAGGGTTAGGGTTATCTGTTAAAGGTATTGTTTATGCTTAGCGCACGGGCCCTGTCTGCATTAGGCGGGCGGGGGGAGTTTAGGGGGCTGGGATTGTACCCGGGAACCCACTCTATCATACTCTGGGTATGGGCCCGTGGGTTTCATGCAGGACAGTGTGGTAGAGCATCCTTTCACGCATGGCATGGGAGGATTGCAGGCTTTCTAAACTCTAAGAAAGCAAGAAGTCTGAGAATTAGATTTAGGGTTAGGATTCTGGTTAGGGTTAAGGATGAAGTTTAGTGTTAGGGTGAGGGCTTAGGGTTAGGGCTTAGGGTTAGGGTTAAAGGTTACTCTTAGGTTTAACAGTTACACTTTGGTTTAGGGTTGAGGTTTACGGTTAGGGTTAAGATGAGGGTTAGGGTTAGGTACAGGGTTAGGGTTAAGTGTTAGGTTTAGGGTTCAAGATTAGGATTAGGGTTAGGATTAACGGTTAGCGTGAGAGTTAACGCTTAGTGTTAAGGTTAAGAGTTAGGGTTTAGGGTTAGGAATAGGGTTAGTTTTAGGGTTAGAGTTATGTGCTATGGTTTGTGTTAGAGGTTAGGGTTAGGTTTACTGGTCACGGTTAGGGTTAAGTTTAGGGGGTAGCATTAGGGTTAGGGTTAGGGTTAAGGGATAGGATTAGGGATAAGTGTTGGGCTTAGGGTTAGGATTTAGTGTTGGGGTTAGCATTAAGGATTAGGATTAGGGTCAGGGTTAAATTCTTGGGTGCGGGTAATGGTTAGGGTCAGGGTTTAGGTTCATGGATAGGGTTAGTGTTAAGGGTTACGGGTAGGTTTAGGGTTGAGGGTTAGTGTTAGCATTAGGGCTTAAGGTTAGGATTAGGCGGTAGGTTAGATTTAGGGTTAGATCTAGGCGTTAAGGTAAGGGCTAGCGTTAGGGTTAAGAGATAGGGTTAGGTTTAACGCTTAGGATTAGGGTTAGGGTTTGGGGTTAAAGTAAGTGTTAGGGGTTAGGATTAAGGATCCAAGGTTAGGGTTATTTTTATCTGTAGAGTTAGGGTTAGGGATAAGGGAGCCCATTAGCATTAAGGGTCTTCCTTACTGTAGGGTTAAGGGTTAGGCTTAGAGTTAAAGGTTAAGGATAGGGTCAGTGTTAAGATTTAGGGTGAGGGTTAACGGTTAGGGTAAAGGTTAAGCGTTAGGGTTAGGGATTAGTGATTAGGGTTTTTGGTTAGTGTTAGGGTTAGCGGTTAGGAGTTAGTGTTTTATGAAGGGGTATGGTTAGAATTAGGATTGGGTTTAGAGTTAGGGTGAGTTATAGGGGTTAGGTTTAGGGGTTAGTTTTAGGATAAAAGGATAGGATTAGGGTTACGGGTTGGGCTTAGGATTAGGGTTAAAGTTTACTGCTAGGGTTAGGGATAGGGTTCAGGGTTAGCTTTAGGGGGTCTGGTTAGGATTAGGTGTTAGGTTAGTGTCAGGGTTAGGTGTAGTCGTGAGGGTAAGGTTTAGGGTTAGCTTTAAGAGCTAGGGTTAGGTTTAATGGTTAGGATTAGGATTAGGGTTAAGGGTTAGGGTAAGGCTTAAGGGTTAGGGTGAAGGGTTAGGGTCAAGGGTTAGGGTTTTTGTTAGGCATAGCGTTGGGGTTAGAAGTAAAGGTTACTGTCAGTGTTAGGGTTGTAGGTAGGGTTACGGTTAGGGTTAGCGGTTTAGAATTAGGGTTGGGGATTAGGTGTCACAGTGATGACTAGGAGATAGGGTTAGAATTATGGGATAGGGGTTGTTCTCAGGAAATGGGTTATGCATTAACGTTAGGATAAGAGGTTAAAGTTAGGCGCACGGTGAGGTTTACGTGTTAAGGGGAGAAATAGGAACAGGGTTGGGTGTTATGTTCAGGGTTAGGGTTATCTGTTAAAGGTATTGTTTATGCTTAGCGCACGGGCACTGTCTGCATTAGGCGGGCGGGGGGAGTTTAGGGGGCTGGGATTGTACCCGGGAACCCACTTTATCATACTCTGGGTATGGGGCCGTGGGTTTCATGCAGGACACATTGGTAGAGCCTCCATTCACGCATGGCATGGGAGGATTGCAGGCTTTCTAAACTCTAAGAAAGCAAGAAGTCTGAGAATTAGATTTAGGGTTAGGATTCTGGTTAGGGTTAAGGATGAAGTTTAGTGTTAGGGTGAGGGCTTAGGGTTAGGTAATAGGGTTAGGGTTAAAGGTTACTCTTAGGTTTAACGGTTACACTTTGGTTTAGGGTTGAGGTTTACGGTTAGGGTTAAGATGAGGGATTAGGGTTTGGTACAGGGTTAGCGTTAAGTGTTAGG
>NW_027182833.1:1760000-1795000 GCF_041146395.1 Eulemur rufifrons | reverse complement strand
GTTAGGGTGAGGGCTTAGGGTTAGGGATTAGGGTTAGGGTTAAAGGTTACTCTTAAGTTTAACGGTTACACTTTGATTTAGGGTTTAGGTTTACGGTTAGGGTTAAGATGAGGGGTTAGGGTTAGGTACAGGGTTAAGGTTAAGTGTTAGGTTTGGGGTTGAAGATTAAGATTAGGGTTAGGACTAAAGGTTAGCGTGAGAGTTAACGCTTAGGGTTAAGGTTAAGAGTTAGGGTTTAGGGTTAGGGTTAGGGTTAGGGTTAGTTTTAGGGTTAGAGTTATGTGCTATGGTTTGTGTTAGAGGTTAGGGTTAGGTTTACTGGTGGCGGTTATGGTTACGTTTAGGGGATAGCATTAGGGTTAGGGTTAAGGGATAGGATTAGGGTTAAGTGTTGGGCTTAGGGTTAGGGTTTAGTGTTAGGGTTATCATTAAGGACTAAGGGTAGGGTCAGGGTTAAATGCTTGGGTTCGGGTAATGGTTAGGGTCAGGGTTAAGGTTCACGGATAGGGTTAGTGTTAAGGGTTACGGGTAGGTTTAGGTTTCAGGGTTAGAGTTAGCATTAGGGCTTAAGGTTAGGATTAGGCGGTAGGTTAGATTTAGGGTTAGATCTAGGCGTTAGGGTAAGGGCTAGCGTTAGGGTTAAGAGATAGGGTTAGGTTTAATGCTTAGGATTAGGGTTAGGGTTAGGGTTAGGGTAAGGCTTAGGGGTTAGGGTTTTTGTGAGGCATAGCGTTGTGGTTAGCAGTAAGGGTTACTGTCAGTGTTAGGGTTGTAGGTAGGGTTACGATTAGGGTTAGCGGTTTAGAATTAGGGTTAGGGATTAGGTGTCACAGTGATGACTAGGATATAGCGTTAGAATTATGGGATAGGGGTTGTTCTCTGGAAATGGGTTATGCATTAACGTTAGGATAAGAGGTTAAAGTTAGGCGCATGGTGAGGTTTACGTGTTAAGGGGAGAAATAGGAACAGTGTTGGGTGTTATGTTCAGGGTTAGGGTTATCTGTTAAAGGTATTGTTTATGCTTAGCGCACGGGCCCTGTCTTCATTAGGCGGGCGGGGGGAGTTTAGGGGGCTGGGATTGTACCCAGGAACCCACTCTATCATACTCTGGGTATGGGCCCGTGGGTTTCATGCAGGACACAGTGGTAGAGCCTCCTTTCACGCATGGCATGGGAGGATTGCAGGCTTTCCAAACTCTAAGAAAGCAAGAAGTCTGAGAATTAGATTTAGGGTTAGGATAATGGTTAGGGTTAAGGATGAAGTTTAGTGTTAGGGTGAGGGTTTAGGGTTAGGGATTAGGGTTAGGGTTAAAGGTTACTCTTAGGTTTAACGGTTACACTTTGGTTTAGGGTTGAGGTTTACGGTTAGGGTTAAGATGAGGGGTTAGGGTTTGGTACAGGATTAGGGTTAAGTGTTAGGTTTAGGGTTGAAGATTAGGATTAGGGTTAGGATTAAAGGTTAGCATGAGAGTTAACGCTTGGGTTAAGGTTACGAGTTAGGGTTTAGGGTTACGGTTAGTTTTAGGGTTAGAGTTATGTGCTATGGTTTGTGTTAGAGGTTAGGGTTAGGTTTACTGGTCACGGTTAGGGTTACGTTTAGGGGGTAGCATTAGGGTTAGGGTTAGGGTTAAGGGATAGGATTAGGGATAAGTGTTGGGCTTAGGGTTAGGGTTTAGTGTTAGGTTTAGCATTAAGGATTAGGGTTAGTGTCAGGGTTAAATGCTTGGGTGCGGGTAATGGTTAGGGTCAGGGTTAAGGTTCACGGATAGGGTTAGTGTTAAGGGTTTCGGGTAGGTATAGGGTTCAGGGTTAGTGTTAGCATTAGGGCTTAAGGTTAGGATTAGGCGGTAGGTTAGATTTAGGGTTACATCTAGGTGTTAGGGTAAGGGCTAGCGTTAGGGTTAAGAGATAGGTTTAGGTTTACTGCTTAGGATTAGGGTTAGGGTTTGGGTTTAAAGTAAGTGTTAGGGGTTAGGTTTAAGGATCCAAGGTTAGGGTTATTTTTAACTGTAGTGTTAGGTTTAGGGATAAGGGATCCCATTAGCATTAAGGGTCTTCCTTACTGTAGGGTTAAGGGTTAGGCTTAGAGTTAAAGGTTAAGGTTAGGGTCAGTGTTAAGATTTAGGGTGTGGGTTAACGGTTAGGGTAAAGGTTAAGGGTTAGGGTTAGGGATTAGTGATTAGGGTTTTTGGTTAGTGTTAGGGTTAGCGGTTAGGAGTTAGTGTTTTATGAAGGGGTATGGTTAGAATTAGGATTGGGGTTAGAGTTAGGGTGAGGTATAGGGGTTAGGTTTAGGGGTTAGTTTTAGGGTAAAAGGATAGGATTAGGGTTACGGGTTGGGCTTAGGTTTAGGGTTAAAGTTTACTGCTAGGGTTAGGGATAGGGTTCAGGGTTAGCTTTAGGGGTTCTGGTTAGGGTTAGGTGTTAGGTTAGTGTCAGGGTTAGGTCTAGTCGTGAGGGTAAGGTTTAGGGTTAGCTTTAAGAGCTAGGGTTAGGTTTAATGGTTAGGATTAGGATTAGGGTTAAGGGTTAGGGTAAGGCTTAGGGGTTAGGGTGAAGGGTTAGGGTCAAGGGTTAGGGTTTTTGTTAGGCATAGCGTTGGGGTTAAAAGTAAGGGTTACTGTCAGTGTTAGGGTTGTAGGTAGGGTTACGGTTAGGGTTAGCGGTTTAGAATTAGGGTTAGGGATTAGGTGTCACAGTGATGACTAGGAGATAGGGTTAGAATTATGGGATAGGGGTTGTTCTCAGGAAATGGGTTATGCATTAACGTTAGGATAAGAGGTTAAAGTTAGGCGCACGGTGAGGTTTACGTGTTAAGGGGAGAAATAGGAACAGGGTTGGGTGTTATGTTCAGGGTTAGGGTTATCTGTTAAAGGTATTGTTTATGCTTAGCGCACGGGCCCTGTCTGCATTAGGCGGGCGGGGGGAGTTTAGGGGGCTGGGATTGTACCCGGGAACCCACTCTATCATACTCTGGGTATGGGCCCGTGGGTTTCATGCAGGACACAGTGGTAGAGCCTCCTTTCACGCATGGCATGGGAGGATTGCAGGCTTTCTAAACTCTAAGAAAGCAAGAAGTCTGAGAATTAGATTTAGGGTTAGGATTCTGGTTAGGGTTAAGGATGAAGTTTAGTGTTAGGGTGACGACTTAGGGTTAGGTATTAGGGTTAGGGTTAAAAGTTGCTCTTAGGTTTAACGGTTACACTTTGGTTTAGGGTTGAGGTTTACGGTTAGGGTTAAGATGAGGGGTTAGGGTTTGGTACAGGGTTAGGGTTAAGTGTTAGGTTTAGGGTTGAAGATTAGGATTAGGGTTAGGATTAAAGGTTAGCGTGAGAGTTAACGCTTAGGGTTAAGGTTAAGAGTTAGGGTTTAGGGATAGGGTTAGGGTTAGGGTTAGTTTTAGGGTTAGAGTTATGTGCTATGGTTTCTGTTAGAGATTAGGGTTAGGTTTACTGGTCACGGTTAGGGTTACGTTTAGGGGGTAGCATTAGGGTTAGGGTTAGGGTTAAGGGATAGGATTAGGGATAAGTGTTGGGCTTAGGGTTAGGGTTTAGTGTTAGGGTTAGCATTGAGGATTAGGGTTAGGGTCAGGGTTAAATGCTTGGGTGCGGGTAATGGTTAGGGTCAGGGTTAAGGTTCACGGATAGGGTTAGTGTTAAGGGTTACGGGTAGGTTTAGTGTTCAGGGTTAGTGTTAGCATTAGGCCTTAAGGTTAGGATTAGGCTGTAGGTAAGATTTAGGGTAAGATCTAGGCGTTAGGGTAAGGGCTAGTGTTAGGGTTAAGAGATAGGGTTAGGTTTAATGCTTAGGATTAGGGTTAGGGTTTGGGGTTAAAGTAAGTGTTAGGGGTTAGGTTTAAGGATCCAAGGTTAGGGTTATTTTTAGCTGTAGTGTTAGGGTTAGGGATAAGGGATCCCCTTAGCATTAAGGGTCTTCCTTACTGTAGGGTTAAGGGTTAGGCTTAGAGTTAAAGGTTAAGGTTAGGGTCATTGTTAAGATTTAGGGTAAGGGTTAACAGTTAGGGTAAAGGTTAAGGGTTAGGGTTAGGGATTAGTGATTAGGGTTTTTGGTTAGTGTTAGGGTTAGCGGTTAGGAGTTAGTGTTTTATGAAGGGGTATGGTTAGAATTAGGATTGGGGTTAGAGTTAGGGTGAGGTATAGGGGTTAGGTTTAGCGGTTAGTTTTAGGGTAAAAGGATAGGATTAGGGATACGGGTTCGGCTTAGGTATAGGGTTAAACTTTACTGCTAGGGTTAGGGATAGGGTTCAGGGTTAGCTTTAGGGGTTCTGGTTAGTGTTAGGTGTTAGGTTAGTGTCAGGGTTAGGTCTAGTCGTGAGGGTAAGGTTTAGGGTTAGCTTTAAGAGCTAGGGTTAGGTTTAATGGTTAGGATTAGGATTAGGGTTAAGGGTTAGGGTAAGGCTTAAGGGTTAGGGTGAAGGGTTAGGGTCAAGGGTTAGGGTTTTTGTTAGGCATAGCGTTGGGGTTAGAAGTAAGGGTTACTGTCAGTGTTAGGGTTGTAGGTAGGGTTACGGTTAGGGTTAGCGGTTTAGAATTAGGGTTGGGGATTAGGTGTCACAGTGATGACTAGGAGATAGGGTTAGAATTATGGGATAGGGGTTGTTCTCAGGAAATGGGTTATGCATTAACGTTAGGATAAGAGGTTAAAGTTAGGCGCACGGTGAGGTTTACGTGTTAAGGGGAGAAATAGGAACAGGGTTGGGTGTTATGTTGAGGGTTAGGGTTATTTCTTAAAGGTATTGTTTATGCTTAGCTCACGGGTCCTGTCTGCATTAGGCGGGTGGGGGGAGTTTAGGGGGCTGGGGTTGTACCCGGGAACCCACTCTATCATACTCTGGGTATGGGCCCGTGGGTTTGATGCAGGACACAGTGGTAGAGCCTCCTTTCACGCATGGCATGGGAGGATTGCAGGCTTTCTAAACTCTAAGAAAGCAAGAAGTCTGAGAATTACATTTAGGGTTAGGATTATGGTTAGGTTTAAGGATGAAGTTTAGTGTTAGGGTGAGGGCTTAGGGTTACGGATTAGGGTTAGGGTTAAAGGTTACTCTTAAGTTTAACGGTTACACTTTGATTTAGGGTTTAGGTTTACGGTTAGGGTTAAGATGAGGGGTTAGGGTTAGGTACAGGGTTAAGGTTAAGTGTTAGGTTTGGGGTTGAAGATTAAGATTAGGGTTAGGACTAAAGGTTAGCGTGAGAGTTAACGCTTAGGGTTAAGGTTAAGAGTTAGGGTTTAGGGTTAGGGTTAGGGTTAGGGTTAGTTTTAGGGTTAGAGTTATGTGCTATGGTTTGTGTTAGAGGTTAGGGTTAGGTTTACTGGTGGCGGTTATGGTTACGTTTAGGGGATAGCATTAGGGTTAGGGTTAAGGGATAGGATTAGGGTTAAGTGTTGGGCTTAGGGTTAGGGTTTAGTGTTAGGGTTATCATTAAGGACTAAGGGTAGGGTCAGGGTTAAATGCTTGGGTTCGGGTAATGGTTAGGGTCAGGGTTAAGGTTCACGGATAGGGTTAGTGTTAAGGGTTACGGGTAGGTTTAGGTTTCAGGGTTAGAGTTAGCATTAGGGCTTAAGGTTAGGATTAGGCGGTAGGTTAGATTTAGGGTTAGATCTAGGCGTTAGGGTAAGGGCTAGCGTTAGGGTTAAGAGATAGGGTTAGGTTTAATGCTTAGGATTAGGGTTAGGGTTAGGGTTAGGGTAAGGCTTAGGGGTTAGGGTTTTTGTGAGGCATAGCGTTGTGGTTAGCAGTAAGGGTTACTGTCAGTGTTAGGGTTGTAGGTAGGGTTACGATTAGGGTTAGCGGTTTAGAATTAGGGTTAGGGATTAGGTGTCACAGTGATGACTAGGATATAGCGTTAGAATTATGGGATAGGGGTTGTTCTCAGGAAATGGGTTATGCATTAACGTTAGGATAAGAGGTTAAAGTTAGGCGCATGGTGAGGTTTACGTGTTAAGGGGAGAAATAGGAACAGTGTTGGGTGTTATGTTCAGGGTTAGGGTTATCTGTTAAAGGTATTGTTTATGCTTAGCGCACGGGCCCTGTCTTCATTAGGCGGGCGGGGGGAGTTTAGGGGGCTGGGATTGTACCCGGGAACCCACTCTATCATACTCTGGGTATGGGCCCGTGGGTTTCATGCAGGACACAGTGGTAGAGCCTCCTTTCACGCATGGCATGGGAGGATTGCAGGCTTTCCAAACTCTAAGAAAGCAAGAAGTCTGAGAATTAGATTTAGGGTTAGGATAATGGTTAGGGTTAAGGATGAAGTTTAGTGTTAGGGTGAGGGTTTAGGGTTAGGGATTAGGGTTAGGGTTAAAGGTTACTCTTAGGTTTAACGGTTACACTTTGGTTTAGGGTTGAGGTTTACGGTTAGGGTTAAGATGAGGGGTTAGGGTTTGGTACAGGATTAGGGTTAAGTGTTAGGTTTAGGGTTGAAGATTAGGATTAGGGTTAGGATTAAAGGTTAGCGTGAGAGTTAACGCTTGGGTTAAGGTTACGAGTTAGGGTTTAGGGTTACGGTTAGTTTTAGGGTTAGAGTTATGTGCTATGGTTTGTGTTAGAGGTTAGGGTTAGGTTTACTGGTCACGGTTAGGGTTACGTTTAGGGGGTAGCATTAGGGTTAGGGTTAGGGTTAAGGGATAGGATTAGGGATAAGTGTTGGGCTTAGGGTTAGGGTTTAGTGTTAGGTTTAGCATTAAGGATTAGGGTTAGTGTCAGGGTTAAATGCTTGGGTGCGGGTAATGGTTAGGGTCAGGGTTAAGGTTCACGGATAGGGTTAGTGTTAAGCGTTTCGGGTAGGTATAGGGTTCAGGGTTAGTGTTAGCATTAGGGCTTAAGGTTAGGATTAGGCGGTAGGTTAGATTTAGGGTTACATCTAGGTGTTAGGGTAAGGGCTAGCGTTAGGGTTAAGAGATAGGTTTAGGTTTACTGCTTAGGATTAGGGTTAGGGTTTGGGTTTAAAGTAAGTGTTAGGGGTTAGGTTTAAGGATCCAAGGTTAGGGTTATTTTTAACTGTAGTGTTAGGTTTAGGGATAAGGGATCCCATTAGCATTAAGGGTCTTCCTTACTGTAGGGTTAAGGGTTAGGCTTAGAGTTAAAGGTTAAGGTTAGGGTCAGTGTTAAGATTTAGGGTGTGGGTTAACGGTTAGGGTAAAGGTTAAGGGTTAGGGTTAGGGATTAGTGATTAGGGTTTTTGGTTAGTGTTAGGGTTAGCGGTTAGGAGTTAGTGTTTTATGAAGGGGTATGGTTAGAATTAGGATTGGGGTTAGAGTTAGGGTGAGGTATAGGGGTTAGGTTTAGGGGTTAGTTTTAGGGTAAAAGGATAGGATTAGGGTTACGGGTTGGGCTTAGGTTTAGGGTTAAAGTTTACTGCTAGGGTTAGGGATAGGGTTCAGGGTTAGCTTTAGGGGTTCTGGTTAGGGTTAGGTGTTAGGTTAGTGTCAGGGTTAGGTCTAGTCGTGAGGGTAAGGTTTAGGGTTAGCTTTAAGAGCTAGGGTTAGGTTTAATGGTTAGGATTAGGATTAGGGTTAAGGGTTAGGGTAAGGCTTAGGGGTTAGGGTGAAGGGTTAGGGTCAAGGGTTAGGGTTTTTGTTAGGCATAGCGTTGGGGTTAGAAGTAAGGGTTACTGTCAGTGTTAGGGTTGTAGGTAGGGTTACGGTTAGGGTTAGCGGTTTAGAATTAGGGTTAGGGATTAGGTGTCACAGTGATGACTAGGAGATAGGGTTAGAATTATGGGATAGGGGTTGTTCTCAGGAAATGGGTTATGCATTAACGTTAGGATAAGAGGTTAAAGTTAGGCGCACGGTGAGGTTTACGTGTTAAGGGGAGAAATAGGAACAGGGTTGGGTGTTATGTTCAGGGTTAGGGTTATCTGTTAAAGGTATTGTTTATGCTTAGCGCACGGGCCCTGTCTGCATTAGGCGGGCGGGGGGAGTTTAGGGGGCTGGGATTGTACCCGGGAACCCACTCTATCATACTCTGGGTATGGGCCCGTGGGTTTCATGCAGGACACAGTGGTAGAGCCTCCTTTCACGCATGGCATGGGAGGATTGCAGGCTTTCTAAACTCTAAGAAAGCAAGAAGTCTGAGAATTAGATTTAGGGTTAGGATTCTGGTTAGGGTTAAGGATGAAGTTTAGTGTTAGGGTGACGACTTAGGGTTAGGTATTAGGGTTAGGGTTAAAAGTTGCTCTTAGGTTTAACGGTTACACTTTGGTTTAGGGTTGAGGTTTACGGTTAGGGTTAAGATGAGGGGTTAGGGTTTGGTACAGGGTTAGGGTTAAGTGTTAGGTTTAGGGTTGAAGATTAGGATTAGGGTTAGGATTAAAGGTTAGCGTGAGAGTTAACGCTTAGGGTTAAGGTTAAGAGTTAGGGTTTAGGGATAGGGTTAGGGTTAGGGTTAGTTTTAGGGTTAGAGTTATGTGCTATGGTTTCTGTTAGAGATTAGGGTTAGGTTTACTGGTCACGGTTAGGGTTACGTTTAGGGGGTAGCATTAGGGTTAGGGTTAGGGTTAAGGGATAGGATTAGGGATAAGTGTTGGGCTTAGGGTTAGGGTTTAGTGTTAGGGTTAGCATTGAGGATTAGGGTTAGGGTCAGGGTTAAATGCTTGGGTGCGGGTAATGGTTAGGGTCAGGGTTAAGGTTCACGGATAGGGTTAGTGTTAAGGGTTACGGGTAGGTTTAGTGTTCAGGGTTAGTGTTAGCATTAGGCCTTAAGGTTAGGATTAGGCTGTAGGTAAGATTTAGGGTAAGATCTAGGCGTTAGGGTAAGGGCTAGTGTTAGGGTTAAGAGATAGGGTTAGGTTTAATGCTTAGGATTAGGGTTAGGGTTTGGGGTTAAAGTAAGTGTTAGGGGTTAGGTTTAAGGATCCAAGGTTAGGGTTATTTTTAGCTGTAGTGTTAGGGTTAGGGATAAGGGATCCCATTAGCATTAAGGGTCTTCCTTACTGTAGGGTTAAGGGTTAGGCTTAGAGTTAAAGGTTAAGGTTAGGGTCATTGTTAAGATTTAGGGTAAGGGTTAACAGTTAGGGTAAAGGTTAAGGGTTAGGGTTAGGGATTAGTGATTAGGGTTTTTGGTTAGTGTTAGGGTTAGCGGTTAGGAGTTAGTGTTTTATGAAGGGGTATGGTTAGAATTAGGATTGGGGTTAGAGTTAGGGTGAGGTATAGGGGTTAGGTTTAGCGGTTAGTTTTAGGGTAAAAGGATAGGATTAGGGATACGGGTTCGGCTTAGGTATAGGGTTAAAGTTTACTGCTAGGGTTAGGGATAGGGTTCAGGGTTAGCTTTAGGGGTTCTGGTTAGTGTTAGGTGTTAGGTTAGTGTCAGGGTTAGGTCTAGTCGTGAGGGTAAGGTTTAGGGTTAGCTTTAAGAGCTAGGGTTAGGTTTAATGGTTAGGATTAGGATTAGGGTTAAGGGTTAGGGTAAGGCTTAAGGGTTAGGGTGAAGGGTTAGGGTCAAGGGTTAGGGTTTTTGTTAGGCATAGCGTTGGGGTTAGAAGTAAGGGTTACTGTCAGTGTTAGGGTTGTAGGTAGGGTTACGGTTAGGGTTAGCGGTTTAGAATTAGGGTTGGGGATTAGGTGTCACAGTGATGACTAGGAGATAGGGTTAGAATTATGGGATAGGGGTTGTTCTCAGGAAATGGGTTATGCATTAACGTTAGGATAAGAGGTTAAAGTTAGGCGCACGGTGAGGTTTACGTGTTAAGGGGAGAAATAGGAACAGGGTTGGGTGTTATGTTCAGGGTAAGGGTTATCTGTTAAAGGTATTGTTTATGCTTAGCGCACGGGCCCTGTCTGCAGTAGGCGGGCGGGGGGAGTTTAGGGGGCTGGGATTGTACCCGGGAACCCACTCTATCATACTCTGGGTATGGGCCCGTGGGTTTCATGCAGGACACAGTGGTAGAGCCTTCTTTGACGCATGGCATGGGAGGATTGCAGGCTTTCTAAACTCTAAGAAAGCAAGAAGTCTGAGAATTAGATTTAGGGTTAGGATTCTGGTTAAGGTTAAGGATGAAGTTTAGTGTTAGGGTGAGGGCTTAGGGTTAGTGATTAGGGTTAGGGTTAAAGGTTACTCTTAGGTTTAACGGTTACACTTTGGTTTAGGGTTGAGATTTACGGTTAGGGTTAAGATGAGGGGTTAGGGTTTGGTACAGGGTTAGGGTTAAGTGTTAGGTTTAGGGTTGAAGATTAGGATTAGGGTTAGGATTAAAGGTTAGCTTGAGAGTTAACGCTTAGTGTTAAGGTTAAGAGTTAGATTTAGGGTTAGGGTTAGTTTTAGGGTTAGAGTTATGTGCTATGGTTTGTGTTAGAGGTTAGGGTTAGGTTTAGTGGTCACTGTTAGGGTTACGTTTAGGGGGTAGCATTAGGGTTAGGGTTAGGGTTAAGGGATAGGATTAGGGATAAGTGTTGGGCTTAGGGTTCGGGTTTAGTGTTAGGTTTAGCATTAAGGATTAGGGTTAGGGTCAGGGTTAAATGCTTGGGTGCGGGTAATGGTTAGGGTCAGGGTTAAGGTTCACGGATAGGGTTAGTGTTAAGGGTTACGGGTAGGTTTACGGTACAGGGTTAGAGTTAGCATTAAGGCTTAAGGTTAGGATTAGGCGGTAGGTTAGATTTAGTGTTAGATCTAGGCGTTAGGGTAAGGGCTAGCGTTAGGGTTAAGAGATAGGGTTAGGTTTAATGCTTAGGATTAGGGTTAGGGTTTGGGGTTAAAGTAAGTGTTAGGGGTTAGGTTTAAGGATCCAAGGTTAGGGTTATTTTTAGCTGTAGTGTTAGGGTTAGGGATAAGGGATCCCATTAGCATTAAGGGTCTTCCTTACTGTAGGGTTAAGGGTTAGGCTTAGAGTTAAAGGTTAAGGTTAGGGTCAGTGTTAAGATTTAGGGTGAGGGTTAACGGTTAGTGTAAAGGTTAAGCGTTAGGGTTAGGGATTAGTGATTAGGGTTTTTGGTTAGTGTTAGGGTTAGCGGTTAGGAGTTAGTGTTTTATGAAGGGGTATGGTTACAATTAGGATTGGCGTTAGAGTTAGGGTGAGGTATAGGGGTTAGGTTTAGGGGTTAGTTTTAGGGTAAAAGGATAGGATTAGGGTTACGGGTTGGTCTTAGGTTTAGGGTTAAGGTTTACTGCTAGGGTTACGGATAGGGTTCAGGGTTAGCTTTAGGGGTTCTGGTTAGGGTTAGGTGTTAGGTTATTGTCAGGGTTAGGTCTAGTCGTGAGGGTAAGGTTTAGGGTTAGCTTTAAGAGCTAGGGTTAGGTTTAATGGTTAGGATTAGGATTAGGGTTAAGGGTTAGGGTAAGGCTTAGGGTTTAGGGTGAAGGGTTAGGGTCAAGGGTTAGGGATTTTGTTAGGCATAGCGTTGGGGTTAGAAGTAAGGGTTACTGTCAGTGTCAGGGTTGTAAGTAGGGTTACGGTTATGGTTAGCGGTTTAGAATTAGGGTCAGGGATTAGGTGTCACAGTGATGACTAGGAGATAAGGTTAGAATTATGGGATAGGGGTTGTTCTCAGGAAATGGGTTATGCATTAACGTTAGGATAAGAGGTTAAAGTTAGGCGCACGGTGAGGTTTACGTGTTAAGGGGAGAAATAGGAACAGGGTTGGGTGTTATGTTCAGGGTTAGGGTTATCTGTTAAAGGTATTGTTTATGCTTAGCACACGGGCCCTGTCTGCATTAGGCGGGCGGGGGGAGTTTAGGGGGCTGGGATTGTACCCGGGAACCCACTCTATCCTACTCTGGGTATGGGCCCGTGGGTTTCATGCAGGACACAGTGGTAGAGCCTCCTTTCACCCAAGCATGGGAGGATGGCAGGCTTTTTAAACTCTAAGAAAGTAAGAAGTGTGAGAAAGAGATTTAGGGTTGGATTATGGTTACGGTTAAGGATGAAGTTTAGTGTTAGGGTGAGGGCTTAGGGTTAGGGATTAGGGTTAGGGTTAAAGGTTACTCTTAAGTTTAACGGTTACACTTTGGTTTAGGGTTGAGGTTTACGGTTAGGGTTAAGATCAGGGTTAGGGTTAGGGTTAGGGTTAAGTGTTAGGTTTAGGGTTGAAGATTAGGATTAGGGTTAGGATTAAAGGATAGCGTGAGAGTTAACGCTTAGGTTTAAGATTATCAGTTAGTGTTTAGGGTTAGGGTTAGGGTTAGTATTAGGGTTAGAGTTATGTGCTATGGTTTGTGTTAGAGGTTAGGGTTAGGTTTACTGGTGACGGTTAGGGTTACGTTTAGGGGTTAGCATTAGGGATAGGGTTAGGGTTAGGGTTAAGGGATAGGATTAGGGTTAAGTGTTGGGCTTAGGGTTAGGGTTTAGTGTTAGGGTTATCATTAAGGACTAGGGATAGGGTCAGGGTTAAATGCTTGGGTGCGGGTAATGGTTAGGGTCAGGGTTAAGGTTCACGGATAGGGTTAGTGTTAAGGGTTACGGGTAGGTTTAGGGTTCAGGGTTAGAGTTAGCATTAGGGCTTAAGGTTAGGATTAGGCGGTTGGTTAGATTTAGGGTTAGATCTAGGCGTTAGGGTAAGGGCTACCGTTAGGTTTAAGAGATAGGATTAGGTTTAATGCTTAGGATTAGGGTTAGGGTTTGGGGTTAAAGTAAGTGTTAGGGGTTAGGTTTAAGGATCCAATGTTAGGGTTATTTTTAGCTGTAGTGTTAGGGTTAGGGATAAGGGATCCCATTAGCATTAAGGGTCTTCCTTACTGTAGGGTTAAGGGTTAGGCTTAGAGTTAAAGGTTAAGGTTAGGGTCAGTGTTAAGATTTAGGGTGAGGGTTAACGGTTAGGGTAAAGGTTAAGCGTTAGGGTTAGGGATTTGTGATTTGGGTTTTTGGTTAGTGTTAGGGTTAGCAGTTAGGAGTTAGTGTTTTATGAAGGGGTATGGTTAGAATTAGGATTGGGTTTAGAGTTAGGGTGAGGTATAGGGGTTAGGTTTAGAGGTTAGTTTTAGGGTAAAAGGATAGGATTAGGGTTACAGGTTGGGCTTATGTTTAGGGTTAAAGTTTACTGCTAGGGTTAGGGATAGGGTTCAGGGTTAGCTTTAGGGGTTCTGGTTAGGGTTCGGTGTTAGGTTAGTGTCAGGGTTAGGTCTAGTCGTGAGGGTAAGGTTTAGGGTTAGCTTTAAGAGCTAGGGTTAGGTTTAATGGTTAGGATTAGGATTAGGGTTAAGGGTTAGGGTTAGGCTTAGGGGTTAGGGTGAAGGGTTAGGGTCAAGGGTTAGGGTTTTTGTTAGGCATAGCGTTGGGGTTAGAAGTAAGGGTTACTGTCAGTGTTAGGGTTGTAGGTAGGGTTCCAGTTAGGGTTAGCAGTTTAGAATTAGGGTTAGTGATTAGGTGTCACAGTGATGACTAGGAGATAGGGTTAGAATTATGGGATAGGGGTTTTTCTCAGGAAATGGGTTATGCATTAACGTTAGGATAAGAGGTTAAAGTTAGGCGCACGGTGAGGTTTACGTGTTAAGGGGAGAAATAGGAACAGGGTTGGGTGTTATGTTCAGGGTTAGGGTTATCTGTTAAAGGTATTGTTTATGCTTAGCGCACGGGCCCTGTCTGCAGTAGGCGGGCGGGGGGAGTTTAGGGGGCTGGGATTGTACCCGGGAACCCACTCTATCATACTCTGGGTATGGGCCCGTGGGTTTCATGCAGGACACAGTGGTAGAGCCTCCTTTCACGCATGGCATGGGAGGATTGAGGCTTTCTAAACTCTAAGAAAGCAAGAATTCTGAGAATTAGATTTAGGGTTAGGATTCTGGTTAGGGTTAAGGATGAAGTTTAGTGTTAGTGTGAGGGCTTAGGGTTAGGGATTAGGGTTAGGGTTAAAGGTTACTCTTAAGTTTAACGGTTACACTTTGGTTTAGGGTTGAGGTTTACGGTAAGGGTTAAGATGAGGGGTTAGGGTTTGGTACAGGGTTAGGGTTAAGTGTTAGGTTTAGGGTTGAAGATTAGGATTAGGGTTAGGATTAAAGGTTAGCGTGAGAGTTAACGCTTAGGGTTAAGGTTAAGAGTTAGGGTTTAGGGTTATGGTTAGGGTTAGGGTTAGTTTTAGGGTTAGAGTTATGTGCTATAGTTTGTGTTAGAGGTTAGGGTTAGGTTTACTAGTCACGGTTAGGGTTACGTTTAGGGGTTAGCATTAGGGTTAGGTTAAGGGATAGGAATAGGGTTAAGTGTTGGGCTTAGAGTTAGGGTTTAGTGTTAGGGTTATCATTAAGGATTAGGGGTAGGGAAAGGGTTAAATGCCTGGGTGCGGGTAATGGTTAGGGTCAGGGTTAAGGTTCATGGATACGGTTAGTGTTAAGGGTTAAGGGTAGGTTTAGGGTTTAGGGTTAGAGTTAGCATTAGGGCTTAAGGTTAGGATTAGGCGGTAGGTTAGATTTAGGGTTAGATCTAGGCGTTAGGGTAAGGGCTAGCGTTAGGGTTAAGAGATAGGTTTAGGTTTAATGCTTAGGATTAGGGTTAGGGTTTGGGGTTAAAGTAAGTGTTAGAGGTTAGGTTTAAGGATCCAAGGTTAGGGTTATTTTTAGCTGTAGTGTTAGGGTTAGGGATAAGGGATCCCATTAGTATTAAGGGTCTTCCTTACTGTAGGGTTAAGGGTTAGGCTTAGAGTTAAAGTTTAAGGTTAGGGTCAGTGTTAAGATTTAGGATGAGGTTTTACGGTTAGGGTAAAGGTTAAGCGTTAGGGTTAGGGATTAGTGATTAGGGTTTTTGGTTAATGTTAGGGTTAGCGGTTAGGAGTTAGTGTTTTATGAAGGGGTATGGTTAGAATTAGGATTGGGGTTAGAGTTAGGGTGAGGTATAGGGGTTAGGTTTAGGGGTTAGTTTTAGGGTGAAAGGATAGGATTAGGGTTACGGGTTGGGCTTAGGTTTAGGGTTAAAGTTTATTGCTAGGGTTAGGGATAGGGTTCAGGGTTAGCTTTAGGGGTTGTGGTTAGGGTTAGGTGTTAGGTTAGTGTCAGGGTTAGGTCTAGTCGTGAGGGTAAGGTTTAGGGTTAGCTTTAAGAGCTAGGGTTAGGTTTAATGGCTAGGATTAGGATTAGGGTTAAGGGTTAGGGTAAGGCTTAGGGGTTAGGGTGAAGGGTTAGGGTTTTTGTTAGGGATAGCGTTGGGGTCAGAAGTAAGGGTTACTGTCAGTATTAGGGTTGTAGGTAGGGTTACGGTTAGGGTTAGGAGTTTAGAATTAGGGTTAGGGATTAGGTGTCACAGTGATGACTAGGATATAGGGTTAGAATTATGGGAGAGGGCTTGTTCTGAGGAAATGGGTTATGCATTAACGTTAGGATAGGAGGTTAAAGATAGGCGCACGGTGAGGTTTATGTGTTAAGGGGAGAAATAGGAACAGGGTTGGGTGTTATGTTCAGGGTTAGGGTTATCTGTTAAAGGTATTGTTTATGCTTAGCGCACGGGCCCTGTCTGCATTAGGCGGCCGGGGGGAGTTTAGGGGGCTGGGATTGTACCCGGGAACCCACTCTATCATACTCTGGGTATGGGTCCCTGGTTTTCATGCAGGACACAGTGGTAGAGCCTCTTTTCACACATGACATGGGAGGATTGCAGGCTTTCTAAACTCTAAGAAAGCAAGAAGTCTGAGAATTAGATTTAGGGTTAGGAATCTGGTTAGGGTTAAGGATGAAGTTTAGTGTTAGGGTGAGGGCTTAGGGTTAGGGCTTAGGGTTAGGGTTAAAGGTTACTCTTAGGTTTAACGGTTACACTTTGGTTTAGGGTTGAGGTTTACGGTTAGGGCTAAGTTGAGGGGTTAGGCTTAGGTACAGGGTTAGGGTTAAGTGTTAGGTTTAGGGTTGAAGATTAGGATTAGGGTTAGGATTAAAGGTTTGCGTGAGAGTTAACGCTTAGGGTTAAGGTTAATAGTTAGGGTTTAGGGTTAGGGTTAGGGTTAGGGTTAGATATAGGGTTAGAGTTATGTGCTATGGTTTGTGTTAGAGGTTAGGGTTAGGTTTACTGGTCATGGTTAGGGTTACGTTTTGGGGTTAGCATTAGGGTTAGGGTTAGGGTTAAGGGATAGGATTAGGGTTAAGTGTTGGGCTTAGGGTTAGGGTTTAGTGTTAGGGTTATCATTAAGGATTAGGGGTAGGGTCAGGGTTAAATGCTTGGGTGCGGGTAATGGTTAGGGTCAGGGTTAAGGTTCACGGATAGGGTTAGTGTTAAATGTTACGGGTAGGTTTAGGGTTCAGGGTTAGAGTTAGCATTAGGGCTTAAGGTTAGGATTAGTCGGTAGGTTAGATTTAGGGTTAGATCTAGGCGTTAGGGTAAGGGCTAGCGTTAGGGTTAAGAGATAGGGTTAGGTTTAATGCTTAGGATTAGGGTTAGGGTTTGGGGTTAAAGTAAGTGTTAGGGGTTAGGTTTAAGAATCAAAAGTTAGGGTAATTTTTAGCTGTAGTGTTAGGGTTAGGGATAAGGGATCCCATTAGCATTAAGGGTCTTCCTTACTGTAGGGTTAAGGGTTAGGCTTAGAGTTAAAGGTTAAGGTTAGGGTCAGTGTTAAGATTTAGGGTGAGGGTTAACGGTTAGAGTAAAGGTTAAGCGTTAGGGTTAGGGATTAGTGATTAGGGTTTTTGGTTAGTGTTAGAGTTAGCGGTTAGGGGTTAGTGTTTTATGAAGGGGTATGATTAGAATTAGGATTGGGGTTAGAGTTAGGGTGAGGTATAGGGGTTAGGTTTAGGGCTTGGGTCTAGGGGTTAGTTTTAGGGTAAAAGGATAGGATTAGGGTTACGGGTTGGGCTTAGGTATAGGGTTAAAGTTTACTGCTAGGGTTAGGAATAGGGTTCAGGGTTAGCTTTAGGGGTTCTGGTTAGGGTTAGGTGTTAGGTTACTGTCAGGGTTAGGTCTAGTCGTGAGGGTAAGGTTTAGGGTTAGCTTTAAGAGCTAGGGTTAGGTTTAATGGTTAGGATTAGGATTAGGGTTAAGGGTTAGGGTTAGGCTTAGGGGTTAGGGTGAAGGGTTAGGTGAAGGGTTAGGGTTTTTGTTAGGCATAGCGTTGGGGTTAGAAGTAAGGGTTACCGTCAGTGTTAGGGTTGTAGGTAGGGTTACGGTTAGGGTTAGGGATTTAGAATTAGGGTTAGGGATTAGGTGTCACAGTTTTGACTAGTATACAGCGTTAGGATTATGGGATAGGGGTTGTTCTCAGGAAATGGGTTATGCATTAACGTTAGGATAAGAGGTTAAAGTTAGGCGCACGGTGAGGTTTAAGTGTTAAGGGGAGAAAGAGGAACAGGGTTGGGTGTTATGTTCAGGGTTAGGGTTATCTGTTAAAGGTATTGTTTATGCTTAGCGCACAGTCCCTGTCTGCATTAGGCGGGCGGGGGGAGTTTAGGGGGCTGGGATTGTACCCGGGAACCCACTCTATCCTACTCTGGGTATGGGCCCGCGGGTTTGATGCAGGACACAGTGGTAGAGCCTCCTTTGACGCATGGCATGGGAGGATTGCAGGCTTTCTAAACTCTAAGAAAGCAAGAAGTCTGAGAATGAGATTTAGGAGTAGGATTATGTTTAGGGTTAAGGATGAAGTTTAGTGTTAGGGTGAGGGCTTAGGGTTAGGGCTTAGGGTTAGGGTTAAAGGTTACTCTTAGGTTTAGCGGTTACACTTTGGTTTAGGGTTGAGGTTTACGGTTAGGGTTAAGATGGGGAGTTAGGGTTAGGTACAGGGTTAGGGTTAAGTGTTAGGTTTAGGGTTGAAGATTAGGATTAGGGTTAGGATTAAAGGTTAGCTTGAGAGTTAATGCTTAGTGTTAAGGTTAAGAGTTAGGGTTTAGGGTTAGGGTTAGGGTTAGGGTTAGTTTTAGGGTTAGAGTTACGTGCTATGGTTTGTATTAGAGGTTAGGGTTAGGTTTACTGGTCACGGTTAGGGTTACGTTTAGGGGTTAGCATTAGGGTTAGGGTTAGGGTTAAGGGATAGGATTAGGGTTAAGTGTTGGGCTTAGGGTTAGGGTTTAGTGTTAGGGTTATCATTAAGGATTAGGGTTAGGGTCAGGGTTAAATGCTTGGGTGCGGGTAATGGTTAGGGTCAGGGTTAAGGTTCACGGATAGGGTTAGTTTTAAGGGTTACGGGTAGGTTTAGGGTTCAGGGTTAGAGTTAGCATTAGGGCTTAAGGTTAGGATTAGGCGGGAGGTTAAAATTAGGGTTAGATCTAGGCGTTAGGGTAAGGGCTAGTGTAGGGTTAAGAGATAGGGTTAGGTTTAATGCTTAGGATTAGGGTTAGGGTTTGGGGTTAAAGTAAATGTTAGGGGTTAGGTTTAAGGATCAAAGGTTAGGGTTATTTTTAGCTGTAGTGTTAGGGTTAGGGATAAGGGATCCCATTAGCATTAAGGGTCTTCCTTCCTGTAGGGTTAAGGGTTAGGCTTAGAGTTAAAGGTTAAGGTTAGGGTCAGTGTTAAGATTTAGGGTGAGGGTTAACGGTTAGGGTAAAGGTTAAGCGTTAGGGTTAGGGATTAGTGATTAGGGTTTTTGGTTAGTGTTAGGGTTAGCGGTTAGGAGTTAGTGTTTTATGAAGGGGTATGGTTAGAATTAGGATTGGGGTTAGAGTTAGGGTGAGGTATAGAGGTTAGATTTAGGGGTTAGTTTTAGGGTACAAGGATAGGATTAGGATTACGGGTTGGGCTCAGGTTTAGGGTTAAAGTTTACTGCTAGGGTTAGGGATAGGGTTCAGGGTTAGCTTTAGGGTTTCTGGTTAGGGTTAGGTGTTAGGATAGTGTCAGGGTTAGGTCTAGTCGTGAGGGTAAGGTTTAGGGTTAGCTTTAAGAGCTAGGGTTAGGTTTAATGGTTAGGATTAGGATTAGGGTTAAGGGTTAGGGTAAGGCTTAGGGGTTAGGGTGAAGGGTTAGGGTCAAGGGTTAGGGATTTTGTGAGGCACAGCGTTGGGTTTAGAAGTAAGGGTTACTGTCAGTGTCAGGGTTGTAGGTAGGGTTACGGTTAGGGTTAGCGGTTTAGAATTAGGGTTAGGGATTAGGTGTCACAGTGATGACTAGGAGATAGGGTTAAAATTATGGGATAGGGGTTGTTCTCAGGAAATGGGTTATGCATTAACGTTAGGATAAGAGGTTAAAGTTAGGCGCACGGTGAGGTTTACGTGTTAAGGGGAGAAATAGGAACAGGGTTGGGTGTTATGTTCAGGGTTAGGGTTATCTGTTAAAGGTATTGTTTATGCTTAGCGCACGGGCCCTGTCTGCATTAGGCGGGCGGGGGGAGTTTAGGGGGCTGGGATTGTACCCGGGAACCCACTCTATCATACTCTGGGTATGGGCCCGTGGGTTTCATGCAGGACACAGTGGTAGAGCCTCCTTTCACGCATGGCATGGGAGGATTGCAGGCTTTCTAAACTCTAAGAAAGCAAGAAGTCTGAGAATTAGATTTAGGGTTAGGATTCTGGTTAGGGTTAAGGATGAAGTTTAGTGTTAGGGTGACGACTTAGGGTTAGGTATTAGGGTTAGGGTTAAAAGTTGCTCTTAGGTTTAACGGTTACACTTTGGTTTAGGGTTGAGGTTTACGGTTAGGGTTAAGATGAGGGGTTAGGGTTTGGTACAGGGTTAGGGTTAAGTGTTAGGTTTAGGGTTGAAGATTAGGATTAGGGTTAGGATTAAAGGTTAGCGTGAGAGTTAACGCTTAGGGTTAAGGTTAAGAGTTAGGGTTTAGGGATAGGGTTAGGGTTAGGGTTAGTTTTAGGGTTAGAGTTATGTGCTATGGTTTCTGTTAGAGATTAGGGTTAGGTTTACTGGTCACGGTTAGGGTTACGTTTAGGGGGTAGCATTAGGGTTAGGGTTAGGGTTAAGGGATAGGATTAGGGATAAGTGTTGGGCTTAGGGTTAGGGTTTAGTGTTAGGGTTAGCATTGAGGATTAGGGTTAGGGTCAGGGTTAAATGCTTGGGTGCGGGTAATGGTTAGGGTCAGGGTTAAGGTTCACGGATAGGGTTAGTGTTAAGGGTTACGGGTAGGTTTAGTGTTCAGGGTTAGTGTTAGCATTAGGCCTTAAGGTTAGGATTAGGCTGTAGGTAAGATTTAGGGTAAGATCTAGGCGTTAGGGTAAGGGCTAGTGTTAGGGTTAAGAGATAGGGTTAGGTTTAATGCTTAGGATTAGGGTTAGGGTTTGGGGTTAAAGTAAGTGTTAGGGGTTAGGTTTAAGGATCCAAGGTTAGGGTTATTTTTAGCTGTAGTGTTAGGGTTAGGGATAAGGGATCCCCTTAGCATTAAGGGTCTTCCTTACTGTAGGGTTAAGGGTTAGGCTTAGAGTTAAAGGTTAAGGTTAGGGTCATTGTTAAGATTTAGGGTAAGGGTTAACAGTTAGGGTAAAGGTTAAGGGTTAGGGTTAGGGATTAGTGATTAGGGTTTTTGGTTAGTGTTAGGGTTAGCGGTTAGGAGTTAGTGTTTTATGAAGGGGTATGGTTAGAATTAGGATTGGGGTTAGAGTTAGGGTGAGGTATAGGGGTTAGGTTTAGCGGTTAGTTTTAGGGTAAAAGGATAGGATTAGGGATACGGGTTCGGCTTAGGTATAGGGTTAAACTTTACTGCTAGGGTTAGGGATAGGGTTCAGGGTTAGCTTTAGGGGTTCTGGTTAGTGTTAGGTGTTAGGTTAGTGTCAGGGTTAGGTCTAGTCGTGAGGGTAAGGTTTAGGGTTAGCTTTAAGAGCTAGGGTTAGGTTTAATGGTTAGGATTAGGATTAGGGTTAAGGGTTAGGGTAAGGCTTAAGGGTTAGGGTGAAGGGTTAGGGTCAAGGGTTAGGGTTTTTGTTAGGCATAGCGTTGGGGTTAGAAGTAAGGGTTACTGTCAGTGTTAGGGTTGTAGGTAGGGTTACGGTTAGGGTTAGCGGTTTAGAATTAGGGTTGGGGATTAGGTGTCACAGTGATGACTAGGAGATAGGGTTAGAATTATGGGATAGGGGTTGTTCTCAGGAAATGGGTTATGCATTAACGTTAGGATAAGAGGTTAAAGTTAGGCGCACGGTGAGGTTTACGTGTTAAGGGGAGAAATAGGAACAGGGTTGGGTGTTATGTTGAGGGTTAGGGTTATTTCTTAAAGGTATTGTTTATGCTTAGCTCACGGGTCCTGTCTGCATTAGGCGGGTGGGGGGAGTTTAGGGGGCTGGGGTTGTACCCGGGAACCCACTCTATCATACTCTGGGTATGGGCCCGTGGGTTTGATGCAGGACACAGTGGTAGAGCCTCCTTTCACGCATGGCATGGGAGGATTGCAGGCTTTCTAAACTCTAAGAAAGCAAGAAGTCTGAGAATTACATTTAGGGTTAGGATTCTGGTTAGGGTTAAGGATGAAGTTTAGTGTTAGGGTGAGGGCTTAGGGTTAGGGATTAGGGTTAGGGTTAAAGGTTACTCTTAAGTTTAACGGTTACACTTTGATTTAGGGTTTAGGTTTACGGTTAGGGTTAAGATGAGGGGTTAGGGTTAGGTACAGGGTTAAGGTTAAGTGTTAGGTTTGGGGTTGAAGATTAAGATTAGGGTTAGGACTAAAGGTTAGCGTGAGAGTTAACGCTTAGGGTTAAGGTTAAGAGTTAGGGTTTAGGGTTAGGGTTAGGGTTAGGGTTAGTTTTAGGGTTAGAGTTATGTGCTATGGTTTGTGTTAGAGGTTAGGGTTAGGTTTACTGGTGGCGGTTATGGTTACGTTTAGGGGATAGCATTAGGGTTAGGGTTAAGGGATAGGATTAGGGTTAAGTGTTGGGCTTAGGGTTAGGGTTTAGTGTTAGGGTTATCATTAAGGACTAAGGGTAGGGTCAGGGTTAAATGCTTGGGTTCGGGTAATGGTTAGGGTCAGGGTTAAGGTTCACGGATAGGGTTAGTGTTAAGGGTTACGGGTAGGTTTAGGTTTCAGGGTTAGAGTTAGCATTAGGGCTTAAGGTTAGGATTAGGCGGTAGGTTAGATTTAGGGTTAGATCTAGGCGTTAGGGTAAGGGCTAGCGTTAGGGTTAAGAGATAGGGTTAGGTTTAATGCTTAGGATTAGGGTTAGGGTTAGGGTTAGGGTAAGGCTTAGGGGTTAGGGTTTTTGTGAGGCATAGCGTTGTGGTTAGCAGTAAGGGTTACTGTCAGTGTTAGGGTTGTAGGTAGGGTTACGATTAGGGTTAGCGGTTTAGAATTAGGGTTAGGGATTAGGTGTCACAGTGATGACTAGGATATAGCGTTAGAATTATGGGATAGGGGTTGTTCTCAGGAAATGGGTTATGCATTAACGTTAGGATAAGAGGTTAAAGTTAGGCGCATGGTGAGGTTTACGTGTTAAGGGGAGAAATAGGAACAGTGTTGGGTGTTATGTTCAGGGTTAGGGTTATCTGTTAAAGGTATTGTTTATGCTTAGCGCACGGGCCCTGTCTTCATTAGGCGGGCGGGGGGAGTTTAGGGGGCTGGGATTGTACCCGGGAACCCACTCTATCATACTCTGGGTATGGGCCCGTGGGTTTCATGCAGGACACAGTGGTAGAGCCTCCTTTCACGCATGGCATGGGAGGATTGCAGGCTTTCTAAACTCTAAGAAAGCAAGAAGTCTGAGAATTAGATTTAGGGTTAGGATAATGGATAGTGTTAAGGATGAAGTTTAGTGTTAGGGTGAGGACTTAGGGTTAGGGATTAGGGTTAGGGTTAAAGGTTACTCTTAGGTTTAACGGTTACACTTTGGTTTAGGGTTGAGGTTTACGGTTAGGGTTAAGATCAGGGGTTAGGGTTGGTACAGGGTTAGGGTTAAGTGTTAGGTTTAGTGTTGAAGATTAGGATTAGGGTTAGGATTAAAGGTTAGCGTGAGAGTTAACGCTTAGGGTTAAGGTTAAGAGTTAGGGTTTAGGGTTAGGGTTAGGGTTAGGGTTAGTTTTAGGGTTAGAGTTATGTGCTATGGTTTGTGTTAGAGGTTAGGGTTAGGTTTACTGGTCACGGTTAGGGTTACGTTTAGGGGGTAGCATTAGGGTTAGGGTTAGGGTTAAGGGATAGGATTAGGGATAAGTGTTGGGCTTAGGGTTAGGGTTTAGTGTTAGGTTTAGCATTAAGGATTAGGGTTAGTGTCAGGGTTAAATGCTTGGGTGCGGGTAATGGTTAGGGTCAGGGTTAAGGTTCACGGATAGGGTTAGTGTTAAGGGTTTCGGGTAGGTATAGGGTTCAGGGTTAGTGTTAGCATTAGGGCTTAAGGTTAGGATTAGGCGGTAGGTTAGATTTAGGGTTACATCTAGGTGTTAGGGTAAGGGCTAGCGTTAGGGTTAAGAGATAGGTTTAGGTTTACTGCTTAGGATTAGGGTTAGGGTTTGGGTTTAAAGTAAGTGTTAGGGGTTAGGTTTAAGGATCCAAGGTTAGGGTTATTTTTAACTGTAGTGTTAGGTTTAGGGATAAGGGATCCCATTAGCATTAAGGGTCTTCCTTACTGTAGGGTTAAGGGTTAGGCTTAGAGTTAAAGGTTAAGGTTAGGGTCAGTGTTAAGATTTAGGGTGTGGGTTAACGGTTAGGGTAAAGGTTAAGGGTTAGGGTTAGGGATTAGTGATTAGGGTTTTTGGTTAGTGTTAGGGTTAGCGGTTAGGAGTTAGTGTTTTATGAAGGGGTATGGTTAGAATTAGGATTGGGGTTAGAGTTAGGGTGAGGTATAGGGGTTAGGTTTAGGGGTTAGTTTTAGGGTAAAAGGATAGGATTAGGGTTACGGGTTGGGCTTAGGTTTAGGGTTAAAGTTTACTGCTAGGGTTAGGGATAGGGTTCAGGGTTAGCTTTAGGGGTTCTGGTTAGGGTTAGGTGTTAGGTTAGTGTCAGGGTTAGGTCTAGTCGTGAGGGTAAGGTTTAGGGTTAGCTTTAAGAGCTAGGGTTAGGTTTAATGGTTAGGATTAGGATTAGGGTTAAGGGTTAGGGTAAGGCTTAGGGGTTAGGGTGAAGGGTTAGGGTCAAGGGTTAGGGTTTTTGTTAGGCATAGCGTTGGGGTTAGAAGTAAGGGTTACTGTCAGTGTTAGGGTTGTAGGTAGGGTTACGGTTAGGGTTAGCGGTTTAGAATTAGGGTTAGGGATTAGGTGTCACAGTGATGACTAGGAGATAGGGTTAGAATTATGGGATAGGGGTTGTTCTCAGGAAATGGGTTATGCATTAACGTTAGGATAAGAGGTTAAAGTTAGGCGCACGGTGAGGTTTACGTGTTAAGGGGAGAAATAGGAACAGGGTTGGGTGTTATGTTCAGGGTTAGGGTTATCTGTTAAAGGTATTGTTTATGCTTAGCGCACGGGCCCTGTCTGCATTAGGCGGGCGGGGGGAGTTTAGGGGGCTGGGATTGTACCCGGGAACCCACTCTATCATACTCTGGGTATGGGCCCGTGGGTTTCATGCAGGACACAGTGGTAGAGCCTCCTTTCACGCATGGCATGGGAGGATTGCAGGCTTTCTAAACTCTAAGAAAGCAAGAAGTCTGAGAATTAGATTTAGGGTTAGGATTCTGGTTAGGGTTAAGGATGAAGTTTAGTGTTAGGGTGACGACTTAGGGTTAGGTATTAGGGTTAGGGTTAAAAGTTGCTCTTAGGTTTAACGGTTACACTTTGGTTTAGGGTTGAGGTTTACGGTTAGGGTTAAGATGAGGGGTTAGGGTTTGGTACAGGGTTAGGGTTAAGTGTTAGGTTTAGGGTTGAAGATTAGGATTAGGGTTAGGATTAAAGGTTAGCGTGAGAGTTAACGCTTAGGGTTAAGGTTAAGAGTTAGGGTTTAGGGATAGGGTTAGGGTTAGGGTTAGTTTTAGGGTTAGAGTTATGTGCTATGGTTTCTGTTAGAGATTAGGGTTAGGTTTACTGGTCACGGTTAGGGTTACGTTTAGGGGGTAGCATTAGGGTTAGGGTTAGGGTTAAGGGATAGGATTAGGGATAAGTGTTGGGCTTAGGGTTAGGGTTTAGTGTTAGGGTTAGCATTGAGGATTAGGGTTAGGGTCAGGGTTAAATGCTTGGGTGCGGGTAATGGTTAGGGTCAGGGTTAAGGTTCACGGATAGGGTTAGTGTTAAGGGTTACGGGTAGGTTTAGTGTTCAGGGTTAGTGTTAGCATTAGGCCTTAAGGTTAGGATTAGGCTGTAGGTAAGATTTAGGGTAAGATCTAGGCGTTAGGGTAAGGGCTAGTGTTAGGGTTAAGAGATAGGGTTAGGTTTAATGCTTAGGATTAGGGTTAGGGTTTGGGGTTAAAGTAAGTGTTAGGGGTTAGGTTTAAGGATCCAAGGTTAGGGTTATTTTTAGCTGTAGTGTTAGGGTTAGGGATAAGGGATCCCATTAGCATTAAGGGTCTTCCTTACTGTAGGGTTAAGGGTTAGGCTTAGAGTTAAAGGTTAAGGTTAGGGTCATTGTTAAGATTTAGGGTAAGGGTTAACAGTTAGGGTAAAGGTTAAGGGTTAGGGTTAGGGATTAGTGATTAGGGTTTTTGGTTAGTGTTAGGGTTAGCGGTTAGGAGTTAGTGTTTTATGAAGGGGTATGGTTAGAATTAGGATTGGGGTTAGAGTTAGGGTGAGGTATAGGGGTTAGGTTTAGCGGTTAGTTTTAGGGTAAAAGGATAGGATTAGGGATACGGGTTCGGCTTAGGTATAGGGTTAAAGTTTACTGCTAGGGTTAGGGATAGGGTTCAGGGTTAGCTTTAGGGGTTCTGGTTAGTGTTAGGTGTTAGGTTAGTGTCAGGGTTAGGTCTAGTCGTGAGGGTAAGGTTTAGGGTTAGCTTTAAGAGCTAGGGTTAGGTTTAATGGTTAGGATTAGGATTAGGGTTAAGGGTTAGGGTAAGGCTTAAGGGTTAGGGTGAAGGGTTAGGGTCAAGGGTTAGGGTTTTTGTTAGGCATAGCGTTGGGGTTAGAAGTAAGGGTTACTGTCAGTGTTAGGGTTGTAGGTAGGGTTACGGTTAGGGTTAGCGGTTTAGAATTAGGGTTGGGGATTAGGTGTCACAGTGATGACTAGGAGATAGGGTTAGAATTATGGGATAGGGGTTGTTCTCAGGAAATGGGTTATGCATTAACGTTAGGATAAGAGGTTAAAGTTAGGCGCACGGTGAGGTTTACGTGTTAAGGGGAGAAATAGGAACAGGGTTGGGTGTTATGTTCAGGGTAAGGGTTATCTGTTAAAGGTATTGTTTATGCTTAGCGCACGGGCCCTGTCTGCAGTAGGCGGGCGGGGGGAGTTTAGGGGGCTGGGATTGTACCCGGGAACCCACTCTATCATACTCTGGGTATGGGCCCGTGGGTTTCATGCAGGACACAGTGGTAGAGCCTTCTTTGACGCATGGCATGGGAGGATTGCAGGCTTTCTAAACTCTAAGAAAGCAAGAAGTCTGAGAATTAGATTTAGGGTTAGGATTCTGGTTAGGGTTAAGGATGAAGTTTAGTGTTAGGGTGAGGGCTTAGGGTTAGTGATTAGGGTTAGGGTTAAAGGTTACTCTTAGGTTTAACGGTTACACTTTGGTTTAGGGTTGAGGTTTACGGTTAGGGTTAAGATGAGGGGTTAGGGTTTGGTACAGGGTTAGGGTTAAGTGTTAGGTTTAGGGTTGAAGATTAGGATTAGGGTTAGGATTAAAGGTTAGCTTGAGAGTTAACGCTTAGTGTTAAGGTTAAGAGTTAGATTTAGGGTTAGGGTTAGTTTTAGGGTTAGAGTTATGTGCTATGGTTTGTGTTAGAGGTTAGGGTTAGGTTTAGTGGTCACTGTTAGGGTTACGTTTAGGGGGTAGCATTAGGGTTAGGGTTAGGGTTAAGGGATAGGATTAGGGATAAGTGTTGGGCTTAGGGTTCGGGTTTAGTGTTAGGTTTAGCATTAAGGATTAGGGTTAGGGTCAGGGTTAAATGCTTGGGTGCGGGTAATGGTTAGGGTCAGGGTTAAGGTTCACGGATAGGGTTAGTGTTAAGGGTTACGGGTAGGTTTACGGTACAGGGTTAGAGTTAGCATTAAGGCTTAAGGTTAGGATTAGGCGGTAGGTTAGATTTAGTGTTAGATCTAGGCGTTAGGGTAAGGGCTAGCGTTAGGGTTAAGAGATAGGGTTAGGTTTAATGCTTAGGATTAGGGTTAGGGTTTGGGGTTAAAGTAAGTGTTAGGGGTTAGGTTTAAGGATCCAAGGTTAGGGTTATTTTTAGCTGTAGTGTTAGGGTTAGGGATAAGGGATCCCATTAGCATTAAGGGTCTTCCTTACTGTAGGGTTAAGGGTTAGGCTTAGAGTTAAAGGTTAAGGTTAGGGTCAGTGTTAAGATTTAGGGTGAGGGTTAACGGTTAGTGTAAAGGTTAAGCGTTAGGGTTAGGGATTAGTGATTAGGGTTTTTGGTTAGTGTTAGGGTTAGCGGTTAGGAGTTAGTGTTTTATGAAGGGGTATGGTTACAATTAGGATTGGCGTTAGAGTTAGGGTGAGGTATAGGGGTTAGGTTTAGGGGTTAGTTTTAGGGTAAAAGGATAGGATTAGGGTTACGGGTTGGTCTTAGGTTTAGGGTTAAGGTTTACTGCTAGGGTTACGGATAGGGTTCAGGGTTAGCTTTAGGGGTTCTGGTTAGGGTTAGGTGTTAGGTTATTGTCAGGGTTAGGTCTAGTCGTGAGGGTAAGGTTTAGGGTTAGCTTTAAGAGCTAGGGTTAGGTTTAATGGTTAGGATTAGGATTAGGGTTAAGGGTTAGGGTAAGGCTTAGGGTTTAGGGTGAAGGGTTAGGGTCAAGGGTTAGGGATTTTGTTAGGCATAGCGTTGGGGTTAGAAGTAAGGGTTACTGTCAGTGTCAGGGTTGTAAGTAGGGTTACGGTTATGGTTAGCGGTTTAGAATTAGGGTCAGGGATTAGGTGTCACAGTGATGACTAGGAGATAAGGTTAGAATTATGGGATAGGGGTTGTTCTCAGGAAATGGGTTATGCATTAACGTTAGGATAAGAGGTTAAAGTTAGGCGCACGGTGAGGTTTACGTGTTAAGGGGAGAAATAGGAACAGGGTTGGGTGTTATGTTCAGGGTTAGGGTTATCTGTTAAAGGTATTGTTTATGCTTAGCACACGGGCCCTGTCTGCATTAGGCGGGCGGGGGGAGTTTAGGGGGCTGGGATTGTACCCGGGAACCCACTCTATCCTACTCTGGGTATGGGCCCGTGGGTTTCATGCAGGACACAGTGGTAGAGCCTCCTTTCACCCAAGCATGGGAGGATGGCAGGCTTTTTAAACTCTAAGAAAGTAAGAAGTGTGAGAAAGAGATTTAGGGTTGGATTATGGTTACGGTTAAGGATGAAGTTTAGTGTTAGGGTGAGGGCTTAGGGTTAGGGATTAGGGTTAGGGTTAAAGGTTACTCTTAAGTTTAACGGTTACACTTTGGTTTAGGGTTGAGGTTTACGGTTAGGGTTAAGATCAGGGTTAGGGTTAGGGTTAGGGTTAAGTGTTAGGTTTAGGGTTGAAGATTAGGATTAGGGTTAGGATTAAAGGATAGCGTGAGAGTTAACGCTTAGGTTTAAGATTATCAGTTAGTGTTTAGGGTTAGGGTTAGGGTTAGTATTAGGGTTAGAGTTATGTGCTATGGTTTGTGTTAGAGGTTAGGGTTAGGTTTACTGGTGACGGTTAGGGTTACGTTTAGGGGTTAGCATTAGGGATAGGGTTAGGGTTAGGGTTAAGGGATAGGATTAGGGTTAAGTGTTGGGCTTAGGGTTAGGGTTTAGTGTTAGGGTTATCATTAAGGACTAGGGATAGGGTCAGGGTTAAATGCTTGGGTGCGGGTAATGGTTAGGGTCAGGGTTAAGGTTCACGGATAGGGTTAGTGTTAAGGGTTACGGGTAGGTTTAGGGTTCAGGGTTAGAGTTAGCATTAGGGCTTAAGGTTAGGATTAGGCGGTTGGTTAGATTTAGGGTTAGATCTAGGCGTTAGGGTAAGGGCTACCGTTAGGTTTAAGAGATAGGATTAGGTTTAATGCTTAGGATTAGGGTTAGGGTTTGGGGTTAAAGTAAGTGTTAGGGGTTAGGTTTAAGGATCCAATGTTAGGGTTATTTTTAGCTGTAGTGTTAGGGTTAGGGATAAGGGATCCCATTAGCATTAAGGGTCTTCCTTACTGTAGGGTTAAGGGTTAGGCTTAGAGTTAAAGGTTAAGGTTAGGGTCAGTGTTAAGATTTAGGGTGAGGGTTAACGGTTAGGGTAAAGGTTAAGCGTTAGGGTTAGGGATTTGTGATTTGGGTTTTTGGTTAGTGTTAGGGTTAGCAGTTAGGAGTTAGTGTTTTATGAAGGGGTATGGTTAGAATTAGGATTGGGTTTAGAGTTAGGGTGAGGTATAGGGGTTAGGTTTAGAGGTTAGTTTTAGGGTAAAAGGATAGGATTAGGGTTACAGGTTGGGCTTATGTTTAGGGTTAAAGTTTACTGCTAGGGTTAGGGATAGGGTTCAGGGTTAGCTTTAGGGGTTCTGGTTAGGGTTCGGTGTTAGGTTAGTGTCATGGTTAGGTCTAGTCGTGAGGGTAAGGTTTAGGGTTAGCTTTAAGAGCTAGGGTTAGGTTTAATGGTTAGGATTAGGATTAGGGTTAAGGGTTAGGGTTAGGCTTAGGGGTTAGGGTGAAGGGTTAGGGTCAAGGGTTAGGGTTTTTGTTAGGCATAGCGTTGGGGTTAGAAGTAAGGGTTACTGTCAGTGTTAGGGTTGTAGGTAGGGTTCCAGTTAGGGTTAGCAGTTTAGAATTAGGGTTAGTGATTAGGTGTCACAGTGATGACTAGGAGATAGGGTTAGAATTATGGGATAGGGGTTTTTCTCAGGAAATGGGTTATGCATTAACGTTAGGATAAGAGGTTAAAGTTAGGCGCACGGTGAGGTTTACGTGTTAAGGGGAGAAATAGGAACAGGGTTGGGTGTTATGTTCAGGGTTAGGGTTATCTGTTAAAGGTATTGTTTATGCTTAGCGCACGGGCCCTGTCTGCAGTAGGCGGGCGGGGGGAGTTTAGGGGGCTGGGATTGTACCCGGGAACCCACTCTATCATACTCTGGGTATGGGCCCGTGGGTTTCATGCAGGACACAGTGGTAGAGCCTCCTTTCACGCATGGCATGGGAGGATTGAGGCTTTCTAAACTCTAAGAAAGCAAGAATTCTGAGAATTAGATTTAGGGTTAGGATTCTGGTTAGGGTTAAGGATGAAGTTTAGTGTTAGTGTGAGGGCTTAGGGTTAGGGATTAGGGTTAGGGTTAAAGGTTACTCTTAAGTTTAACGGTTACACTTTGGTTTAGGGTTGAGGTTTACGGTAAGGGTTAAGATGAGGGGTTAGGGTTTGGTACAGGGTTAGGGTTAAGTGTTAGGTTTAGGGTTGAAGATTAGGATTAGGGTTAGGATTAAAGGTTAGCGTGAGAGTTAACGCTTAGGGTTAAGGTTAAGAGTTAGGGTTTAGGGTTATGGTTAGGGTTAGGGTTAGTTTTAGGGTTAGAGTTATGTGCTATAGTTTGTGTTAGAGGTTAGGGTTAGGTTTACTAGTCACGGTTAGGGTTACGTTTAGGGGTTAGCATTAGGGTTAGGTTAAGGGATAGGAATAGGGTTAAGTGTTGGGCTTAGAGTTAGGGTTTAGTGTTAGGGTTATCATTAAGGATTAGGGGTAGGGAAAGGGTTAAATGCCTGGGTGCGGGTAATGGTTAGGGTCAGGGTTAAGGTTCATGGATACGGTTAGTGTTAAGGGTTAAGGGTAGGTTTAGGGTTAAGGGTTAGAGTTAGCATTAGGGCTTAAGGTTAGGATTAGGCGGTAGGTTAGATTTAGGGTTAGATCTAGGCGTTAGGGTAAGGGCTAGCGTTAGGGTTAAGAGATAGGTTTAGGTTTAATGCTTAGGATTAGGGTTAGGGTTTGGGGTTAAAGTAAGTGTTAGAGGTTAGGTTTAAGGATCCAAGGTTAGGGTTATTTTTAGCTGTAGTGTTAGGGTTAGGGATAAGGGATCCCATTAGTATTAAGGGTCTTCCTTACTGTAGGGTTAAGGGTTAGGCTTAGAGTTAAAGTTTAAGGTTAGGGTCAGTGTTAAGATTTAGGATGAGGTTTTACGGTTAGGGTAAAGGTTAAGCGTTAGGGTTAGGGATTAGTGATTAGGGTTTTTGGTTAATGTTAGGGTTAGCGGTTAGGAGTTAGTGTTTTATGAAGGGGTATGGTTAGAATTAGGATTGGGGTTAGAGTTAGGGTGAGGTATAGGGGTTAGGTTTAGGGGTTAGTTTTAGGGTGAAAGGATAGGATTAGGGTTACGGGTTGGGCTTAGGTTTAGGGTTAAAGTTTATTGCTAGGGTTAGGGATAGGGTTCAGGGTTAGCTTTAGGGGTTGTGGTTAGGGTTAGGTGTTAGGTTAGTGTCAGGGTTAGGTCTAGTCGTGAGGGTAAGGTTTAGGGTTAGCTTTAAGAGCTAGGGTTAGGTTTAATGGCTAGGATTATGATTAGGGTTAAGGGTTAGGGTAAGGCTTAGGGGTTAGGGTGAAGGGTTAGGGTTTTTGTTAGGGATAGCGTTGGGGTCAGAAGTAAGGGTTACTGTCAGTATTAGGGTTGTAGGTAGGGTTACGGTTAGGGTTAGGAGTTTAGAATTAGGGTTAGGGATTAGGTGTCACAGTGATGACTAGGATATAGGGTTAGAATTATGGGAGAGGGCTTGTTCTGAGGAAATGGGTTATGCATTAACGTTAGGATAGGAGGTTAAAGATAGGCGCACGGTGAGGTTTATGTGTTAAGGGGAGAAATAGGAACAGGGTTGGGTGTTATGTTCAGGGTTAGGGTTATCTGTTAAAGGTATTGTTTATGCTTAGCGCACGGGCCCTGTCTGCATTAGGCGGCCGGGGGGAGTTTAGGGGGCTGGGATTGTACCCGGGAACCCACTCTATCATACTCTGGGTATGGGTCCCTGGTTTTCATGCAGGACACAGTGGTAGAGCCTCTTTTCACACATGACATGGGAGGATTGCAGGCTTTCTAAACTCTAAGAAAGCAAGAAGTCTGAGAATTAGATTTAGGGTTAGGAATCTGGTTAGGGTTAAGGATGAAGTTTAGTGTTAGGGTGAGGGCTTAGGGTTAGGGCTTAGGGTTAGGGTTAAAGGTTACTCTTAGGTTTAACGGTTACACTTTGGTTTAGGGTTGAGGTTTACGGTTAGGGCTAAGTTGAGGGGTTAGGCTTAGGTACAGGGTTAGGGTTAAGTGTTAGGTTTAGGGTTGAAGATTAGGATTAGGGTTAGGATTAAAGGTTTGCGTGAGAGTTAACGCTTAGGGTTAAGGTTAATAGTTAGGGTTTAGGGTTAGGGTTAGGGTTAGGGTTAGATATAGGGTTAGAGTTATGTGCTATGGTTTGTGTTAGAGGTTAGGGTTAGGTTTACTGGTCATGGTTAGGGTTACGTTTTGGGGTTAGCATTAGGGTTAGGGTTAGGGTTAAGGGATAGGATTAGGGTTAAGTGTTGGGCTTAGGGTTAGGGTTTAGTGTTAGGGTTATCATTAAGGATTAGGGGTAGGGTCAGGGTTAAATGCTTGGGTGCGGGTAATGGTTAGGGTCAGGGTTAAGGTTCACGGATAGGGTTAGTGTTAAGGGTTACGGGTAGGTTTAGGGTTCAGGGTTAGAGTTAGCATTAGGGCTTAAGGTTAGGATTAGTCGGTAGGTTAGATTTAGGGTTAGATCTAGGCGTTAGGGTAAGGGCTAGCGTTAGGGTTAAGAGATAGGGTTAGGTTTAATGCTTAGGATTAGGGTTAGGGTTTGGGGTTAAAGTAAGTGTTAGGGGTTAGGTTTAAGAATCAAAAGTTAGGGTAATTTTTAGCTGTAGTGTTAGGGTTAGGGATAAGGGATCCCATTAGCATTAAGGGTCTTCCTTACTGTAGGGTTAAGGGTTAGGCTTAGAGTTAAAGGTTAAGGTTAGGGTCAGTGTTAAGATTTAGGGTGAGGGTTAACGGTTAGAGTAAAGGTTAAGCGTTAGGGTTAGGGATTAGTGATTAGGGTTTTTGGTTAGTGTTAGAGTTAGCGGTTAGGGGTTAGTGTTTTATGAAGGGGTATGATTAGAATTAGGATTGGGGTTAGAGTTAGGGTGAGGTATAGGGGTTAGGTTTAGGGCTTGGGTCTAGGGGTTAGTTTTAGGGTAAAAGGATAGGATTAGGGTTACGGGTTGGGCTTAGGTATAGGGTTAAAGTTTACTGCTAGGGTTAGGAATAGGGTTCAGGGTTAGCTTTAGGGGTTCTGGTTAGGGTTAGGTGTTAGGTTACTGTCAGGGTTAGGTCTAGTCGTGAGGGTAAGGTTTAGGGTTAGCTTTAAGAGCTAGGGTTAGGTTTAATGGTTAGGATTAGGATTAGGGTTAAGGGTTAGGGTTAGGCTTAGGGGTTAGGGTGAAGGGTTAGGTGAAGGGTTAGGGTTTTTGTTAGGCATAGCGTTGGGGTTAGAAGTAAGGGTTACCGTCAGTGTTAGGGTTGTAGGTAGGGTTACGGTTAGGGTTAGGGATTTAGAATTAGGGTTAGGGATTAGGTGTCACAGTTTTGACTAGTATACAGCGTTAGGATTATGGGATAGGGGTTGTTCTCAGGAAATGGGTTATGCATTAACGTTAGGATAAGAGGTTAAAGTTAGGCGCACGGTGAGGTTTAAGTGTTAAGGGGAGAAAGAGGAACAGGGTTGGGTGTTATGTTCAGGGTTAGGGTTATCTGTTAAAGGTATTGTTTATGCTTAGCGCACAGTCCCTGTCTGCATTAGGCGGGCGGGGGGAGTTTAGGGGGCTGGGATTGTACCCGGGAACCCACTCTATCCTACTCTGGGTATGGGCCCGCGGGTTTGATGCAGGACACAGTGGTAGAGCCTCCTTTGACGCATGGCATGGGAGGATTGCAGGCTTTCTAAACTCTAAGAAAGCAAGAAGTCTGAGAATGAGATTTAGGAGTAGGATTATGTTTAGGGTTAAGGATGAAGTTTAGTGTTAGGGTGAGGGCTTAGGGTTAGGGCTTAGGGTTAGGGTTAAAGGTTACTCTTAGGTTTAGCGGTTACACTTTGGTTTAGGGTTGAGGTTTACGGTTAGGGTTAAGATGGGGAGTTAGGGTTAGGTACAGGGTTAGGGTTAAGTGTTAGGTTTAGGGTTGAAGATTAGGATTAGGGTTAGGATTAAAGGTTAGCTTGAGAGTTAATGCTTAGTGTTAAGGTTAAGAGTTAGGGTTTAGGGTTAGGGTTAGGGTTAGGGTTAGTTTTAGGGTTAGAGTTACGTGCTATGGTTTGTATTAGAGGTTAGGGTTAGGTTTACTGGTCACGGTTAGGGTTACGTTTAGGGGTTAGCATTAGGGTTAGGGTTAGGGTTAAGGGATAGGATTAGGGTTAAGTGTTGGGCTTAGGGTTAGGGTTTAGTGTTAGGGTTATCATTAAGGATTAGGGTTAGGGTCAGGGTTAAATGCTTGGGTGCGGGTAATGGTTAGGGTCAGGGTTAAGGTTCACGGATAGGGTTAGTTTTAAGGGTTACGGGTAGGTTTAGGGTTCAGGGTTAGAGTTAGCATTAGGGCTTAAGGTTAGGATTAGGCGGGAGGTTAAAATTAGGGTTAGATCTAGGCGTTAGGGTAAGGGCTAGTGTAGGGTTAAGAGATAGGGTTAGGTTTAATGCTTAGGATTAGGGTTAGGGTTTGGGGTTAAAGTAAATGTTAGGGGTTAGGTTTAAGGATCAAAGGTTAGGGTTATTTTTAGCTGTAGTGTTAGGGTTAGGGATAAGGGATCCCATTAGCATTAAGGGTCTTCCTTCCTGTAGGGTTAAGGGTTAGGCTTAGAGTTAAAGGTTAAGGTTAGGGTCAGTGTTAAGATTTAGGGTGAGGGTTAACGGTTAGGGTAAAGGTTAAGCGTTAGGGTTAGGGATTAGTGATTAGGGTTTTTGGTTAGTGTTAGGGTTAGCGGTTAGGAGTTAGTGTTTTATGAAGGGGTATGGTTAGAATTAGGATTGGGGTTAGAGTTAGGGTGAGGTATAGAGGTTAGATTTAGGGGTTAGTTTTAGGGTACAAGGATAGGATTAGGATTACGGGTTGGGCTCAGGTTTAGGGTTAAAGTTTACTGCTAGGGTTAGGGATAGGGTTCAGGGTTAGCTTTAGGGTTTCTGGTTAGGGTTAGGTGTTAGGATAGTGTCAGGGTTAGGTCTAGTCGTGAGGGTAAGGTTTAGGGTTAGCTTTAAGAGCTAGGGTTAG
>NW_027182833.1:1750000-1752500 GCF_041146395.1 Eulemur rufifrons | reverse complement strand
GAGATAGGGTTAGAATTATGGGATAGGGGTTGTTCTCAGGAAGTGGGTTATGCATTAACGTTAGGATAAGAGGTTAAAGTTAGGCGCACGGTGAGGTATACGTGTTAAGGGGAGAAATAGGAACAGGGTTGGGTGTTATGTTCGGGGTTAGGGTTATCTGTTAAAGGTATTGTTTATGCTTAGCGCACGGGCCCTGTCTGCATTAGGCGGGTGGGGGGAGTTTAGGGGGCTGGGATTGTACCCGGGAACCCACTCTATCATACTCTGGGTATGGGCCCATGGGTTTCATGCAGGACACAGTGGTAGAGCCTCCTTTCACGCATGGCATGGGAGGATTACAGGCTTTCTAAACTCTAAGAAAGCAAGAAGTCTGAGAATTAGATTTAGGGTTAGGATTATGGTTAGGGTTAAGGATGAAGTTTAGTGTTAGGGTGAGGGCTTAGGGTTAGGGATTAGGGTTAGGGTTCAAGGTTACTCTTAGGTTTAACGGTTACACTTTGGTTTAGGGTTGAGGTTTACGGTTAGGGTTAAGATTAGGGGTTAGGGTTTGGTACAGGGTTAGGGTTAAGTGTTAGGTTTAGGGTTGAAGATTAGGATTAGTGTTAGGATTAAAGGTTACCGTGAGAGTTAACGCTTAGGGTTAAGGTTAAGAGTTAGGGTTTAGGGTTAGGGTTAGGGTTAGGGGTAGTTTTAGGTTTAGAGTTATGTGCTATGGTTTGTGTTAGAGGTTAGGGTTAGGTTTACTAGTCACGGTTAGGGTTACGTTTAGGGGGTAGCATTAGGGTTAGGGTTAGGGTTAAGGGATAGGATTAGGGTTAAGTGTTGGTCTTACGGTTAGGGTTTAGTGATAGGTTTATCATTAAGGATGAGGGTTAGAATCAGGGTTAAATGCTTGGGTGCGGGTAATGGTTAGGGTCAGGGTTTAGGTTCACGGATAGGGTTAGTGTTAAGGGTTACGGGTAGGTTTAGGGTTCAGGGTTAGTGTTAGCATTAGGGCTTAAGGTTAGGATTAGGCGGTAGGTTAGATTTAGGGTTAGATCTGGGCGTTAGGGTAAGGGCTAGCGTTAGGGTTAAGAGATAGGGTTAGGTTTAATGCTTAGGATTAGGGTTAGGGTTTGGGGTTAAAGTAAGTGTTAGGGGCTAGTTTTAAGGATCGAAGGTTAGGGTTATTTTTAGCTGTAGTGTTAGGGTTAGGGATAAGGGAACCCATTAGCATTAAGGGTCTTCCTACTGTAGGGTTAAGGGTTAGGCTTATAGTTAAAGGTTAAGGTTAGGGTCAATGTTAAGATTTAGGGTGAGGGTTAACGGTTAGGGTAAAGGTTAAGCGTTAGGGTTAGGGATTAGTGATTAGGGTTTTTGGTTAGTGTTAGGGTTAGCGGTTAGGAGTTAGTGTTTTATGAAGGGGTATGGTTAGAATTAGGATTGGGGTTAGAGTTAGGGTGAGGTATAGGGGTTAGTTTTAGGGTAAAAGGATAGGATTAGGGTTACGGGTTGGGCTTAGGTTTAGGGTTAAAGTTTACTGCTAGGGTTAGGGATAGGGTTCAGGGTTAGCTTTAGGGGTTCTGGTTAGGATTAGGTGTTAGGTTAGTGTCAGGGTTAGGTCTAGTCGTGAGGGTAAGGTTTAGGGTTAGCTTTAAGAGCTAGGGTTAAGTTTAATGGTTAGGATTAGGATTAGGGTTAAGGGTTAGGGTAAGGCTTAGGGGTTAGGGTCAAGGGTTAGGGTCAAGGGTTAGGGTTTTTGTTAGGCATAGCATTGGGGTTAGAAGTAAGGGTTACCGTCAGTGTTAGGGTTGTAGGTAGGGTTACGGTTAGGGTTAGCGGTTTAGAATTAGGGTTAGGGATTAGGTGTCACAGTGATGACTAGGAGATAGGGTTAGAATTATGGGATAGGGGTTGTTCTCAGGAAATGGGTTATGCATTAACGTTAGGATAAGAGGTTAAAGTTAGGCGCACGGTGAGGTTTACGTGTTAAGGGGAGAAATAGGAACAGGGTTGGGTGTTATGTTCAGGGTTAGGGTTATCTGTTAAAGGTATTGTTTATGCTTAGCGCACGGGCCCTGTCAGCATTAGGCGGGCCGGGGGAGTTTAGGGGGCTGGGATTGTACCCGGGAACCCACTTTATCATATTCTGGGTATGGGCCCGTGGGTTTCATGCAGGACACAGTGGTAGAGCCTCCTTTCACGCATGGCATGGGAGGATTGCAGGCTTTCTAAACTCTAAGAAAGCAAGAAGTCTGAGAATTAGATTTAGGGTTAGGATTATGGTTAGGGTTAGGGTGAGGGCTTAGGGTTAGGGAATAGGGTGAGGTTTAAAGGTTACTCTTAGGTTTAACGGTTACACTTTGGTTTAGGGTTGAGGTTTACGGTTAGGGTTAAGATTAGGGGTTAGGGTTTGGTACAGGGTTAGGGTTAAGTGTTAGGTTTAGGGTTGAAGATTAGGATCAGGGTTAGGATTAAAGGTTAGCATGAGAGTTAACGCTTAGGGTTAAGGTTAAGAGTT
>NW_027182833.1:1682500-1700000 GCF_041146395.1 Eulemur rufifrons | reverse complement strand
GGCTTAGGGTTCGGGTTAAAGGTTACTCTTAGGTTTAACGGTTACACTTTGGTTTAGGGTTGAGGTTTACGGTTAGGGTTAAGATGAGGGGTTAGGGTTTGGTACAGGGTTAGGGTTAAGTGTTAGGTTTAGTGTTGAAGATTAGGATTAGGGTTAGGATTAAAGGTTAGCGTGAGAGTTAACGCGTAGTGTTAAGGTTAAGGGTTAGGGTTTAGGGTTAGGGTTAGTTTTAGGGTTAGAGTTATGTGCTATGGTTTGTGTTAGAGGTTAGGGTTAGGTTTACTTGTCACGGTTAGGGTTACGTTTAGGGGGTAGCATTAGGGTTAGGGTTATGGTTAAGGGATAGGATTAGGGATAAGTGTTGGGCTTAGGGTTAGGGTTTAGTGTTAGGGTTAGCATTGAGGATTAGGGTTAGGGTCAGGGTTAAATGCTTGGCTGCGGGTAATGGTTAGGGTCAGGGTTAAGGTTCACGGATAGAGTTAGTGTTACGGGTTACGGGTAGGTTTAGGGTTCAGGGTTAGTGTTAGCATTAGGGCTTAAGGTTAGGATTAGGCGGTAGGTTCGATTTAGGGTTAGATCTAGGTGTTAGGGTAAGGGCTAGCGTTAGGGTTAAGAGATAGGGTTAGGTTTAATGCTTAGGATTAGGGTTAGGGTTTGGAGTTAAAGTAAGTGTTAGGGGTTAGGTTTAAGGATTGAAGGTTAGGGTTATTTTTAGCTGTAGTGTTAGGGTTAGGGATAAGGGATCCCATTAGCATTAAGGGTCTTCCTTACTGTAGGGTTAAGGGTTAGGCTTAGAGTTAAAGGTTAAGGTTAGGGTCAGTGTTAAGATTTAGGGTGAGGGTTAACGGTTAGGGTAAAGGTTAAGCGTTAGGGTTAGGGATTAGTGATTAGGGTTTTTGGTTAGTGTTAGGGTTAGCGGTTAGGAGTTAGTGTTTTAGGAAGGGGTATGGTTAGAATTAGGATTGGGGTTAGAGTTAGGGTGAGGTATAGGGGTTAGGTTTAGGGGTTAGTTTTAGGGTAAAAGGATAGGATTAGGGTTATGGGTTGGGCTTAGGTTTAGGGTTAAAGTTTACTGCTAGGGTTAGGGATAGGGTTCAGGGTTAGCTTTAGGGGTTCTGGTTAGGGTTAGGTGTTAGGTTAGTGTCAGGGTTAGGTCTAGTCGTGAGGGTAAGGTTTAGGGTTAGCTTTAAGAGCTAGGGTTAGGTTTAATGGTTAGGATTAGGATTAGGGTTAAGGGTTAGGGTAAGGCTTAGGGGTTAGGGTGAAGGGTTAGGGTCAAGGGTTAGGGTTTTTGTTAGGCATAGCGTTGGGTTTAGAAGTAAGGGTTACTGTCAGTGTTAGGGTTGTAGGTAGGGTTACGGTTAGGGTTAGTGGTTTAGAATTAGGGTTAGGGATTAGGTGTCACAGTGATGACTAGGAGGTAGGGTTAGAATTATGGGATAGGGGTTGTTCTCAGGAAATGGGTTATGCATTAACGTTAGGATAAGAGGTTAAAGTTAGGCGCACGGTGAGGTTTACGTGTTAAGGGGAGAAATAGGAACAGGGTTGGGTGTTATGTTCAGGGTTAGGGTTATCTGTTAAAGGTATTGTTTATGCTTAGCGCACGGGCCCTGTCTGCATTAGGCGGGCGGGGGGAGTTTAGGGGGCTGGGATTGTACCCGGGAACCCACTCTATCATACTCTGGGTATGGGCCCGTGGGTTTCATGCAGGACACAGTGGTAGAGCCTCCTTTCACGCATGGCATGGGAGGATTGCAGGCTTTCTAAACTCTAAGAAAGCAAGAAGTCTGAGAATTAGATTTAGGGTTAGGATTCTGGTTAGGGTTAAGGATGAAGTTTAGTGTTAGGGTGAGGGCTTAGAGTTAGGGCTTAGGGTTAGGGTTAAAGGTTACTCTTAGGTTTAACGGTTACACTTTGGTTTAGGGTTGAGGTTTACGGTTAGGGTTAAGATGAGGGGTTAGGGTTTGGTACAGGGTTGGGGTTAAGTGTTAGGTTTAGGGTTGAAGATTAGGATTAGGGTTAGGATTATAGAATAGAGTGAGAGCTAACGCTTAGGGTTAAGGTTAAGAGTTAGGGTTTAGGGTTAGTGTTAGGGTTAGGGTTAGTTTTAGGGTTAGAGTTATGTGCTATGGTTTGTGTTAGAGGTTAGGGTTAGGTTTACTGGTCACGGTTAGGGTTACGTTGAGGGGTTAGCATTAGGGGTAGGGTTAGGGTTAGGGTTAAGGGATAGGATTACGGTTAAGTGTTGGGCTTAGGGTTAGGGTTTAGTGTTAGGGTTATCATTAAGGACTAGTGGTAGGGTCAGGGTTAAATGTTTGGGTGCGGATAATGATTAGGGTCAGGGTTAAGGTTCACGGATAGGGTTAGTGTTAAGGGTTACGGGTAGGTTTAGAGTTCAGGGTTAGAGTTAGCATTAGCGCTTAAGTTTAGGATTAGGCGGTAGGTTAGATTTAGGGTTAGATCTAGGCGTTAGGGTAAGGGCTAGCGTTAGGGTTAAGAGATAGGGTTAGGTTTAATGCTTAGGATTAGGGTTAGGGTTTGGGGTTAAAGTAAGTGTTAGGGGTTAGGTTTAAGGATCAAAGTTAGGGTTATTTTTAGCTGTAGTGTTAGGGTTAGGGAAAAGGGATCCCATTAGCATTAAGGGTCTTCCTTACTGTAGGGTTAAGGGTTAGGCTTAGACTTAAAGGTTAAGGTTAGGGTCAGTGTTAAGATTTAGGGTGAGGGTTAACGGTTATGGTAAAGGTTAAGCGTTAGGGTTAGGGATTAGTGATTAGGGTTTTTGGTTAGTGTTAGGGTTAGCGGTTAGGAGTTAGTGTTTTAGGAAGGGGTATGGTTAGAATTAGGATTGGGGTTAGAGTTAGGGTGAGGTATAGGGGTTAGGTTTAGGGGTTAGTTTTAGGGTAAAAGGATAGGATTAGGGTTACGGGTTGGGCTTAGGTTTATGGTTAAAGTTTACTGCAGGGGTTAGGTATAGGGTTCAGGGTTAGCTTTAGGGGTTCTGGTTAGGGTTAGGTGTTAGGTTAGTGTCAGGGTTAGGTCTAGTCGTGAGGGTAAGGTTTAGGGTTAGCTTTAAGAGCTAGGGTTAGGTTTAATGGTTAGGATTAGGATTAGGGTTAAGGGTTAGGGTAAGGCTTAGGGGTTAGGGTGAAGGGTTAGGGTCGAGGGTTAGGGTTTTTATTAGGCATAGCGTTGGGGTTAGAAGTAAGGGTTACTGTCAGTGTTACGGTTGTAGGTAGGGTTACGGTTAGGGTTAGCGGTTTAGAATTAGGGTTAGGGATTAGGTGTCACAGTGATGACTAGGAGATAGGGTTAGAATTATGGGATAGGGGATGTTCTCAGGGAATGGGTTATGCATTAACGTTAGGATAAGAGGTTAAAGTTAGGCGCACGGTGAGGTTTACGTGTTAAGGGGAGAAATAGGAACAGGGTTGGGTGTTATGTTCAGGGTTAGGGTTATCTGTTAAAGGTATTGTTTATGCTTAGCGCACGGGCCCTGTCTGCATTAGGCGGGCGGGGGGAGTTTAGGGGGCTGGGATTGTACCCGGGAACCCACTCTATCCTACTCTGGGTATGGGCCCCGGGTTTCAAGCAGGACACAGTGGTAGAGCCTCCTTTCACACATGACATGGGAGGATTGCAGGCTTTCTAAACTCTAAGAAAGCAAGAAGTCTGAGAATGAGATTTAGTTTTAGGATTATGGTTAGTGTTAAGGATGAAGTTTAGTGTTAGGGTGAGGGCTTAGGGTTAGGGCTTAGGGTTAGGGTTAAAGGTTACTCTTAGGTTTAACGGTTACACTTTGGTTTAGGGTTGAGGTTTACGGTTAGGGTTAAGATGAGGGGTTAGGGTTTGGTACAGGGCTAGGGTTAAGTGTTAGGTTTAGGGTTGAAGATTAGGATTAGGGTTAGGATTAAAGGTTAGCGTGAGAGTTAACGCTTAGGGTTAAGGTTAAGAGTTAGGGTTTAGGGTTAGGGTTAGTTTTAGGGTTAGAGTTATGTGCTATGGTTTGTGTTAGAGGTTAGGGTTCGGTTTACTGGTCACGGTTAGGGTTACGTTTAGGGGGTAGCATTAGGGTTAGGGTTAGGGTTAAGGGATAGGATTAGGGATAAGTGTTGGGATTAGGGTTAGGGTTTAGTGTTAGGGTTAGCATTAAGGATTAGGGTTAGGGTGAGGGTTAAATGCTTGGGTGCGGGTAATGGTTAGGGTCAGGATTAAGGTTGATAGATAGGGTTAGTGTTACGGGTTACGGGTAGGTTTATGGTACAGGGTTAGTGTTAGCATTAGGGCTTAAGGTTAGGATTAGGCGGTAGGTTAGATTTAGGGTTAGATCTAGGCGTTAGGGTAAGGGCTAGCGTTAGGGTTAAGAGATAGGGTTAGGTTTAATGCTTAGGATTAGGGTTAGGGTTTTGGGTGAAAGTAAGTGTTAGGGGTTAGGTTTAAGGATCCAAGGTTAGGGTTATTTTTAGCTGTAGTGTTAGGGTTAGGGATAAGGGATCCCATTAGCATTAAGGGTCTTCCTTACTGTAGGGTTAAGGGTTAGTCTTAGAGTTAAAGGTTAAGGTTAGGGTCAGTGTTAAGGTTTAGGGTGAGGGTTAACGGTTAGGGTATAGGTTAAGCGTTAGGGTTAGGGATTAGTGATTAGGGTTTTTGGTTAGTGTTAGGGTTAGCGGTTAGGAGTTAGTGTTTTATGAAGGGGTATGGTTAGAATTAGGATCAGTGTTAGAGTTAGGGTGAGGTATAGGGGTTAGGTTTAGGGGTTAGTTTTAGGGTCAAAGGATAGGATTAGGGTTACGGGTTGGGCTTAGGTTTAGGGTTAAAGTTTACTGCTAGGGTTAGGGATAGGGTTCAGGGTTAGCTTTAGGGGTTCTGGTTAGGGTTAGGTGTTAGGTTAGTGTCAGGGTTAGGTCTAGTCGTGAGGGTAAGGTTTAGGGTTAGCTTTAAGAGCTAGGGTTAGGTTTAATGGTTAGGATTAGGATTAGGGTTAAGGGTTAGGGTAAGGCTTAGGGGTTAGGGTGAAGGGTTAGGGTCAAGGGTTAGGGTTTTTGTGAGGCATAGCGTTGGGGTTAGAAGTAAGGGTTACTGTCAGTGTTAGGGTTGTAGGTAGGGTTACGGTTAGGGTTAGCGGTTTAGAATTAGGGTTAGGGATTAGGTGTCACAGTGATGACTAGGAGATAGGGTTAGAATTATGGGATAGGGGTTGTTCTCAGGAAATGGGTTATGCATTAACGTTAGGATAAGAGGTTAAAGTTAGGCGCACGGTGAGGTTTACGTGTTAAGGGGAGAAATAGGAACAGGGTTGGGTGTCATGTTCAGGGTTAGGGTTATCTGTTAAAGGTATTGTTTATGCTTAGCGCACGGGCCCTGTCTGCAGTAGGCGGGCGGGGGGAGTATAGGGGGCTGGGATTGTACCCGGGAACCCACTCTATCATACTCTGGGTATGGGCCCGTGGGTTTCATGCAGGACACAGTGGTAGAGCCTCCTTTCACGCATGGCATGGGAGGATTGCAGGCTTTCTAAACTCTAAGAAAGCAAGAAGTCTGAAAATTAGATTTAGGGTTAGGATTCTGGTTAGGGTTAAGGATGAAGTTTAGTGTTAGGGTGAGGGCTTACGGTTAGGGATTAGGTTTAGGGTTAAAGTTACTCTTAGGTTTAACGGTTACACTTTGGTTTAGGGTTGAGGTTTACGGTTAGGGTTCAGATGAGGGGTTAGGGTTTGGTACAGGGTTAGGGTTAAGTGTTAGGTTTAGGGTTGAAGATTAGGATTAGGGTTAGGATTAAAGGTTAGCGTGAGAGTTAATGCGTAGGGTTAAGGTTAAGAATTAGGGTTTAGGGTTAGGGTTAGGGTTAGTTTTAGGGTTAGAGTTATGTACTATGGTTTCTTTTAGAGTTTAGGGTTAGGTTTACTGGTCACGGTTACGGTTACGTTTAGGGGGTAGCATTAGGGTTAGGGTTAGGGTTAGGGTTACGGGATAGGATTAGGGTTAAGTGTTGGGCTTAGGGTTAGGGTTTAGTGTTAGGGTTAGCATTAAGGATAAGGGTTAGGGTCAGGGTTAAATGCTTGGGTGCGGGTAATGGTTAGGGTCAGGGTTAAGGTTCACGGATAGGGTTAGTGTTAAGGGTTACGGGTAGGTTTAGGGTTCAGGGTTAGTGTTAGCATTAGGGCTTAAGGTTAGGATTAGGCGGTAGGTTAGATTTAGGGTTAGATCTAGGCGTTAGGGTAAGGGCTAGCGTTAGGGTTAAGAGATAGGGTTAGGTTTAATGCTTAGGATTAGGGTTAGGGTTTGGGGTTAAAGTAAGTGTTATGGGTTAGGTTTAAGGATCAAAGGTTAGGGTTATTTTTAGCTGTAGTTTTAGGGTTAGGGATAAGGGATCCCATTAGCATTAAGGGTCTTCCTTCCAGTAGGGTTAAGGGTTAGGCTTAGAGTTAAAGCTTAAGTTTAGGGTCAGTGTTAAGATTTAGGGTGAGGGTTAACGGTTAGGGTAAAGGTTAAGCGTTAGGGTTAGGGATTAGTGATTAGGGTTTTTGGTTAGTGTTAGGGTTAGCGGTTAGGAGTTAGTGTTTTATGAAGGGGTATGGTTAGAATTAGGATTAGGGTTAGAGTTAGGGTGAGGTATAGGGGTTAGGTTTAGGGCTTAGGTTTAGGGGTTAGTTTTAGGGTAAAAGGATAGGATTAGGGTTCCGGGTTGCGCTTAGGTATAGGGTTAAAGTTTACTGCTAGGGTTAGGAATAGGGTTCAGGGTTCGGGTTAGGTGTTCTGGTTAGGGTTAGGTGTTAGGTTAGTGTCAGGGTTAGGTCTAGTCGTGAGGGTAAGGTTTAGGGTTAGCTTTAAGAGCTAGGGTTAGGTTTAATGGTTAGGATTAGGATTAGGGTTAAGGGTTAGGGTAAGGCTTAGGGGTTAGGGTGAAGGGTTAGGGTCAAGGGTTAGGGTTTTTGTGAGGCATAGCGTTGGGGTTAGAAGTAAGGGTTACTGTCAGTGTTAGGGTTGTAGGTAGGGTTACGGTTAGGGTTAGCGGTTTAGAATTAGGGTTAGGGATTAGGTGTCACAGTGATGACTAGGAGATAGGGTTAGAATTATGGGATAGGGGTTGTTCTCAGGAAATGGGTTATGCATTAACGTTAGGATAAGAGGTTAAAGTTAGGCGCACGGTGAGGTTTACGTGTTAAGGGGAGAAATAGGAACAGGGTTGGGTGTTATGTTCAGGGTTAGGGTTATCTGTTAAAGGTATTGTTTATGCTGAGCGCACGGGCCCTGTCTGCATTAGGCGGGGGGGGGGGGAGTTTAGGGGGCTGGGATTGAACCCGGAAACCCACTCTATCATACTCTGGGTATGGGCCCGTGGGTTTCATGCAGGACACAGTGGTAGAGCCTTCTTTCACGCATGGCATGGGAGGATTGCAGGCTTTCTAAACTCTAAGAAAGCAAGAAGTCTGAGAATTAGATTTAGGGTTAGGATTATGGTTAGGGTTAAGGATGAAGTTTAGTGTTAGGGTTAGGGCTTAGGGTTAGGGTTAAAGGTTACTCTTAGGTTTCACGGTTACACTTTGGTTTAGGGTTGAGGTTTACGGTTAGGGTTAAGATGAGGGGTTAGTGTTTGGTACAGGGTTAGGGTTAAGTGTTAGGTTTAGGGTTGAAGATTAGGATTAGGGTTAGGATTAAAGGTTAGCGTGAGAGTTAACGCTTAGGGTTAAGGTTAAGAGTTTGGGTTTAGGGTTAGGGTTAGGGTTAGTTTTAGGGTTAGAGGTATGTGCTATGGTTTGTGTTAGAGGTTAGGGTTAGGTTTACTGGTCACAGTTAGGGTTACGTTTAGGGGTTAGCATTAGGGTTAGGGTTAGGGTTAGGGTTAAGGGATAGGATTAGGGTTAAGTATTGGGCTTAGTGTTAGGGTTTAGTGTTAGGGTTATCATTAAGGATTAGTGTTAGGGTCAGGGTTAAATTCTTGGGTGTGCGTATTAATTAGGGTCAGGATTAAGATTCACCGATAGGGTTAGTGTTAAGGGTTACGGGAAGGTTTAGGGTTCAGGGTTAGAGTTAGCATTAGGGCTTAAGGTTAGGATTAGGCGGTAGGTTAGATTTAGGGTAAGATCTAGGCCTTAGGGTAAGGGCTAGCGTTAGGCTTAAGAGATAGGGTTAGGTTTAATGCTTAGGAATAGGGTTAGGGTTTGGGGTTAAAGTAAGTGTTAGGGGTTAGGTTTAAGGATCCAAGGTTAGGGTTATTTTTAGCTGTAGTGTTAGGGTTATGGATAAGGGATCCCATTAGCATTAAGGGTCTTCCTTACTGTAGGGTTAAGGGTTAGGCTTAGAGTTAAAGGTTAAGGTTAGGGTCAGTGTTAAGATTTAGGGTGAGGGTTAACGGTTAGGGTAAAGGTTAAGCGTTAGGGTTAGGGATTAGTGATTAGGCTTTTTGGTTAGTGTTAGTGTTAGCGGTTAGGAGTTAGTGTTTTATGAAGGCGTATGGTAGAATTAGGATTGGGGTTAGAGTTAGGGTGAGGTATAGGGGTTAGGTTTAGGGGTTAGTTTTAGGGTAAAAGGATAGGATTAGGGTTAAGGGTTGGGCTTAGGTTTAGGGTTAAAGTTTACTGCTAGGGTTAGGGATAGGGTTCAGGGTTAGCTTTAGGGGTTCTGGTTAGGGTTAGGTGTTAGGTTAGTGTCAGGGTTAGGTCTAGTCGTGAGGGTAAGGTTTAGGGTTAGCTTTAAGAGCTAGGGTTAGGTTTAATGGTTAGGATTAGGATTAGGGTTAAGGGTTAGGGTAAGGCTTAGGGGTTAGGGTGAAGGGTTAGGGTCAAGGGTTAGGGTTTTTGTGAGGCATAGCGTTGGGGTTAGAAGTAAGGGTTACTGTCAGTGTTAGGGTTGTAGGTAGGGTTACGGTTAGGGTTAGCGGTTTAGAATTAGGGTTAGGGATTAGGTGTCACAGTGATGACTAGGAGATAGGGTTAGAATTATGGGATAGGGGTTGTTCTCAGGAAATGGGTTATGCATTAACGTTAGGATAAGAGGTTAAAGTTAGGCGCACGGTGAGGTTTACGTGTTAAGGGGAGAAATAGGAACAGGGTTGGGTGTTATGTTCAGGGTTAGGGTTATCTGTTAAAGGTATTGTTTATGCTTAGTGCACGGGCCCTGTCTGCATTAGGCGGGCGGGGGGAGTTTAGGGGGCTAGGATTGTACCCGGGAATCCACTCTATCATACTCTGGGTATGGGCCCGTGGGTTTCATGCAGGACACAATGGTAGAGCCTCCTTTCACGCATGGCATGGGAGGATTGCAGGCTTTCTAAACTCTAAGAAAGCAAGAAGTCTGAGAATTAGATTTAGGGTTAGGATTATGGTTAGGGTTAAGGATGAAATTTAGTGTTAGGGTGAGGGCTTAGGGTTAGGGATTAGGTTTAGGGTTAAAGGTTACTCTTAGGTTTAACGGTTACACTTTGTTTTAGGGTTGAGATTTACGGTTAGGGTTAAGATGAGGGTTTAGGGTTTGGTACAGGGTTAGGGTTAAGTGTTAGGTTTAGGGTTGAAGATTAGGTTTAGGGTTAGGATTAAAGGTTAGCGTGAGAGTTAACGCTTAGGGTTAAGGTTAAGAGATAGGGTTTAGTGTTAGGGTTAGGGTTAGGGTTAGTTTTAGGGTTAGAGTTATGTGCTATGGTTTGTGTTAGAGGTTAGTGTTAGGTTTACTGCTCACAGTGAGGGTTACGTTTAGGGGTTAGCATTAGGGTTAGGGTTAAGGGATAGGAATAGGATTAAGTGTTGGGCTTAGGGTTAGGGTTTAGTGTTAGGGTTATCATTAAGGAATAGGGTTAGGGTCAGGGTTAAATGCTTGGGTGCGGGTAATGGTTAGGGTCAGGGTTAAGGTTCACGGATAAGGTTAGTGTTAAGGGTTATGGGTAGGTTTAGAGTTCAGGGTTAGAGTTAGCATTAGGGCTTAAGGTTAGGATTAGGCGGTAGGTTAGATTTAGGGTTAGATCTAGGCGTTAGGGTAAGGGCTAGCGTTAGGGTTAAGAGATAGGGTTAGGTTTAATGCTTAGGATTAGGGTTAGGGTTTGGGGTTAAAGTAAGTGTTAGGGGTTAGGTTTAAGGATCAAAGGTTAGGGTTATTATAAGCTGTAGTGTTAGGGTTAGGGATAAGGGATCCCATTAGCATTAAGGGTCTTCCTTACTGTAGGGTTAAGGGTTAGGCTTAGAGTTAAAGGTTAAGGTTAGGGTCAGTGTTAAGATTTAGGGTGAGGGTCAACGGTTAGGGTAAAGGTTAAGCGTTAGGGTTAGGGAGTAGTCATTAGGGTTTTTCGTTAGTGTTAGGGTTAGCGGTTAGGAGTTAGTGTTTTTTGAAAGGGTATGTTTAGAATTAGGATTGGGGTTAGAGTTAGGGTGAGGTATAGGGGTTAGGTTTAGGGGTTAGTTTTAGGGTAAAAGGATAGGATTAGGTTTACGGGTTGGGCTTAGGTTTAGGGTTAAAGTTTACTGGTAGAGTTAGGGATAGGGTTCAGGGTTAGCTTTAGGGGTTCTGGTTAGGGTTAGGTGTTAGGTTAGTGTCAGGATTAGGTCTAGTCGTGAGGGTAAGGTTTAGGGTTAGCTTTAAGAGCTAGGGTTAGGTTTAATGGTTAGGATTAGGATTAGGGTTAAGGGTTAGGGTTAGGCTTAGGGGTTAGGGTGAAGGGTTAGGGTCAAGGGTTAGGGTTTTTGTTAGGCATAGCGTTGGGGTTAGAAGTAAGGGTTACTGTCAGTGTTAGGGTTGTAGGTAGAGTTATGGTTAGGGTTAGCGGTTTAGAATTAGGGTTAGGGATTAGGTGTCACAGTGATGACTAGAAGATAGGGTTACAATTATGGGATAGGGGTTGTTCTCAGGAAATGGGTTATGCATTAACGTTAGGATAAGAGGTTAAAGTTAGGCTCACGGTGAGGTTTACCTGTTAAGGGGAGAAATAGGAAGAGGGTTGGGTGTTATGTTCAGGGTTAGGGTTATCTGTTAAAGGTATTGTTTATGCTTAGCGCACGGGCCCTGTCTGCATTAGGCGGGCGGGGGGAGTTTAGGGGGCTGGGATTGTACCCGGGAACCCACTCTATCATACTCTGGGTATGTGCCCGGGGGTTTCATGCAGGACACAGTGGTAGAGCCTCCTTTCACCCATGTCATGGGAGGATTGCAGGCTTTCTAAACTCTAAGAAAGCAAGAAGTCTGAGAATTAGATTTAGAGTTAGGATTATGGTTAGGGTTAAGGATGAAGTTTAGTGTTAGGGTGAGGGCTTAAGGTTAGGGATTAGGGTTAGGGTTAAAGGTTACTCCTAGGTTTAACGGATACACTTTGGTTTAGGGTTGAGGTTTACGGTTAGGGTTAAGATGAGGCGTTAGGGTTTCGTACAGGGTTAGGGTTAAGTGTTAGGTTTAGGGTTGAAGATTAGGATTAGGGTTAGGATTAAAGGTTAGTGTGAGAGTTAACGCTTAGGGTTAAGGTTAAGAGTTAGGGTTTAGGGTTAGGGATAGGGTTAGGGTTAGTTTTAGGGTTAGAGTTATGTGCTATGGTTTGTGTTAGAGGTTAGGTTTAGGATTACTGGTGACGGTTAGGGTTACCTTTAGGGGTCAGCATTAGGGTTAGGGTTAAGGGATAGGATTAGGGTTAAGTGTTGGGCTTAGGGTTAGGGTTTAGTGTTAGGGTTATCATTATGGACTAGGGGTAGGGTCAGGGTTAAATGCTTGGGTGCGGGTAATGGTTAGGGTCAGGGTTAAGGTTCACGGATAGGGTTAGTGTTAAGGGTTACGGGTAGGTTTAGGTTTCAGGATTAGAGTTAGCGTTAGGGCTTAAGGTTAGGATTAGGCGGTAGGTTAGATTTAGGGTTAGATCTAGGCGTTAGGGTAAGGGCTAGCGTTAGGATTAAGAGATAGGGTTAGGTTTAATGCTTAGCATTAGGGTTAGGGTTTGGGGTTAAAGTAAGTGTTAGGGGTTAGGTTTAAGGATCAAAGGTTAGGGTTATTTTTAGCTGTAGGGTTAGGGTTAGGGATAAGGAATCCCATTAGCATTAAGGGTCTTCCTTACTGTAGGGTTAAGGGTTAGGCTTAGAGTTAAAGGTTAATGTTAGGGTCAGTGTTAAGTTTTAGGGTGAGGGTTAACGGCTAGGGTAAAGATTAAGCGTTAGGGTTAGGGATTAGTGATTAGGGTTTTTGGTTAGTGTTAGGGTTAGCGGTTAGGAGTTAGTGTTTTAGGAAGGGGTATGGTTAGAATTAGGATTGGGGTTAGAGTTAGGGTGAGGTATAGGGGTTAGGTTTAGGGGTTAGTTTTAGGGTAAAAGGATAGGATTAGTGTTACGGGTTGGACTTAGGTTTAGGGTTAACGTTTACTGCTAGGGTTAGGGATAGGTTTCAGTGTTAGCTTTAGGGGTTCTGGTTAGCGTTAGGTGTTAGGTTAGTGTCAGGGTTAGGTCTAGTCGTGAGGGTAAGGTTTAGGGTTAGCTTTAAGAGCTAGGGTTAGGTTTAATGGTTAGGATTAGGATTAGGGTTAAGGGTTAGGGTAAGGCTTAGGGGTTAGGGTGAAGGGTTAGGGTCAAGGGTTAGGGTTTTTGTTAGGCATAGCGTTGGGGTTAGAAGTAAGGGTTACTGTCAGTGTTAGGGTTGTAGGTAGGGTTACGATTAGGGTTAGCGGTTTCGAATTAGGGTTAGGGATTAGGTGTCACAGTGATGACTAGGATATAGCGTTACAATTATGGGATAGGGGTTGTTCTCAGGAAATGGGTTATGCATTAACGTTAGGATAAGAGGTTAAAGTTAGGCGCACGGTGAGGTTTACGTGTTAAGGGGAGAAATAGAAACAGTGTTGGGTGTTATGTTCAGGGTAAGGGTTATCTGTTAAAGGTATTGTTTATGCTTAGCGCACGGGACCTGTCTGCATTAGGCGGGCGGAGAGAGTTTAGGGGGCTGGGATTGTACCCGGGAACCCACTCTATCATACTCTGGGTATGGGCCCGTGGGTTTCATGCAGGACACAGTGGTAGAGCCTCCTTTCACGCATGGCATGGGAGGATTGCGGGCTTTCTTAACTCTAAGAAAGCAAGAAGTCTGAGAATTAGATTTAGGGGTAGGATTGTGGTTAGGGTTAAGGATGAAGTTTAGTGTTAGGGTGAGGGCTTAGATTTAGGGCTTAGGGTTAGCATTAAAGGTTACTCTTAGGTTTAACGGTTACACTTTGGTTTAGGGTTGAGGTTTACGGTTAGGTTTAAGATGAGGGGTTAGGGTTAGGTACAGGGTTAGGGTTAAGTGTTAGGTTTAGGGTTGAAGATTAGGATTAGGGTTAGGATTAAAGGTTAGCGTGAGAGTTAACGCTTAGGGTTAAGGTTAAGAGTTAGGGTTTAGGGTTAGGGTTAGGATTAGGGTTAGTTTTAGGGTTAGAGTTATGTGCTATGGTTTGTGTTAGAGGTTAGGGTTAGGTTTACTGGTCACGGTTAGGGTTACGTTTAGGGGTTAGCATTAGGGTTAGGGTTAGCGCTAAGGGATAGGATTAGGATTAAGTGTTGGGCTTAGGGTTACGGTTTAGTGTTAGGGTTATCATTAAGGATTAGTGGTAGGGTCAGGGTTAAATGCTTGGGTGCGGGTAATGGTTAGGGTCAGGGTTAAGGTTCATGGATAGAGTTAGTGTTAACGGTTACGGGTAGGTTTAGGGTTCAGGGTTAGAGTTAGCATTAGGGCTTAAGGTTAGGATTAGGCGGTAGGTTAGATTTAGGGTTAGATCTAGGCGTTAGGGTAAGGGCTAGCGTTAGGGTTAAGAGATAGGGTTAGGTTTAATGCTTAGGATTAGGGTTAGGGTTAGGGGTTAAATTAAGTGTTAGGGGTTAGGTTTAAGGATCAAAGGTTAGGGTTATTTTTAGCTGTAGTGTTAGGGTTAGGGAGAAGGGATCCCATTAGCATTAAGGGTCTTCCTTACTGTAGGGTTAAGGGTTAGGCTTAGAGTTAAAGGTTAAGGTTAGGGTCAGTGTTAAGATTTAGGGTGAGGGTTAACGGTTAGGGTAAAGGTTAAGCGTTAGGGTTAGGGATTAGTGATTAGGGTTTTTGGTTAGTGTTAGGTTAGCGGTTAGTGTTTTATGAAGGGGTATGGTTAGAATTAGGATTGGGGTTAGAGTTAGGGTGAGGTATAGGGGTTAGGTTTAGGGGTTAGTTTTAGGGTAAAAGGATAGGATTAGGGTTACGGGTTGGGCTTAGGTTTAGGGTTAAAGTTTACTGCCAGGGTTAGGGATAGGGTTCAGGGTTAGCTTTAGGGGTTCTGGTTAGGGTTAGGTGTTAGGTTAGTGTCAGGGTTAGGTCTAGTCGTGAGGGTAAGGTTTAGGGTTAGCTTTAAGAGCTAGGGTTAGGTTTAATGGTTAGGATTAGGATTAGGGTTAAGGGTTAGGGTAAGGCTTAGGTGTTAGGGTGAAGGGTTAGGGTTTTTCTTAGGCATAGCGTTGGGGTTAGAAGTAAGGGTTACTGTCAGTGTTAGGGTTGTAGGTAGGGTTACGGTTAGGGTTAGCGGTTTAGAATTAGGGTTAGGGATTAGGTGTCACAGTGATGACTAGGAGATAGGGTTAGAATTATGGGATAGGGGTTGTTCTCAGGAAATGGGTTATGCATTAACGTTAGGATAAGAGGTTCAAGTTAGGCGCACGGTGAGGTTTACGTGTTAAGGGGAGAAATAGGAACAGGGTTGGGTGTTATGTTCAGGGTTAGGGTTATCTGTTAAAGGTATTGTTTATGCTTAGCGCACGGGCCCTGTCTGCATTAGGCGGGCGGGGGGAGTTTAGGGGGCTGGGATTGTACCCGGGAACCCACTCTATCATACTCTGGGTATGTGCCCGGGGGTTTCATGCAGGACACAGTGGTAGAGCCTCCTTTCACGCATGGCATGGGAGGATTGCAGGCTTTCTAAACTCTAAGAAAGCAAGAAGTCTGAGAATTAGATTTAGGGTTAGGATAATGGATAGTGTTAAGGATGAAGTTTAGTGTTAGGGTGAGGACTTAGGGTTAGGGATTAGGGTTAGGGTTAAAGGTTACTCTTAGGTTTAACGGTTACACTTTGGTTTAGGGTTGAGGTTTACGGTTAGGGTTAAGATCAGGGGTTAGGGTTGGTACAGGGTTAGGGTTAAGTGTTAGGTTTAGTGTTGAAGATTAGGATTAGGGTTAGGATTAAAGGTTAGCGTGAGAGTTAACGCTTAGGGTTAAGGTTAAGAGTTAGGGTTTAGGGTTAGGGTTAGGGTTAGGGTTAGTTTTAGGGTTAGAGTTATGTGCTATGGTTTGTGTTAGAGGTTAGGGTTAGGTTTACTGGTCACGGTTAGGGTTACGTTTAGGGGTTAGCATTAGGGGTAGGGTTAGCGTTAGGGTTAAGGGATAGGATTACGGTTAAGTGTTGGGCTTAGGGTTAGGTTTTAGTGTTAGGGTTATCATTAAGGACTAGTTGTAGGGTCAGGGTTAAATGTTTGGGTGCGGGTAATGATTAGGGTCAGGGTTAAGGTTCACGGATAGGGTTAGTGTTAAGGGTTACGGGTAGGTTTAGAGTTCAGGGTTAGAGTTAGCATTATCGCTTAAGTTTAGGATTAGGCGGTAGGTTAGATTTAGGGTTAGATCTAGGCGTTAGGGTAAGCGCTAGCGTTAGGGTTAAGAGATAGGGTTAGGTTTAATGCTTAGGATTAGGGTTAGGGTTTGGGGTTAAAGTAAGTGTTATGGGTTAGGTTTAAGGATCAAAGGTTAGGGTTATTTTTAGCTGTAGTGTTAGGGTTAGGGAAAAGGGATCCCATTAGCATTAAGGGTCTTCCTTACTGTAGGGTTAAGGGTTAGGCTTAGAGTTAAAGGTTAAGGTTAGGGTCAGTGTTAAGATTTAGGGTGAGGGTTAACGGTTAGGGTAAAGGTTAAGCGTTAGGGTTAGGGATTAGTGATTAGGGTTTTTGGTTAGTGTTAGGGTTAGCGGTTAGGAGTTAGTGTTTTATGAAGGGGTATGGTTAGAATTAGGATTGGGGTTAGAGTTAGGGTGAGGTATAGGGGTTAGGTTTAGGGGTTAGTTTTAGGGTAAAAGGATAGGATTAGGGTTACGGGTTGGGCTTAGGTTTAGGGTTAAAGTTTACTGCTAGGGTTAGGGAGGGTTCAGGGTTAGCTTTAGGGGCTCTGGTTAGGGTTAGGTGTTAGGTTAGTGTCAGGGTTAGGTCTAGTCGTGAGGGTAAGGTTTAGGGTTAGCTTTAAGAGCTAGGGTTACGTTTAATGGTTAGGATTAGGATTAGGGTTAAGGGTTAGGGTAAGGCTTAGGGGTTAGGGTGAAGGGTTAGGGTTTTTGTTAGGGATAGCCTTGGGGTCAGAAGTAAGGGTTCCTGTCAGTATTAGGGTTGTAGGTTGGGTTACGGTTAGGGTTAGCGGTTTAGAATTAGGGTTAGCGATAAGGTGTCACAGTGATGACTAGGAGATAGGGTTAGAATTATGGGATAGGGGTTGTTCTCAGGAAATGGGTTATGCATTAACGTTAGGATAGGAGGTTAAAGATAGGCGCACGGTGAGGTTTATGTGTTAAGGGGAGAAATAGGGACAGGGTTGGGTGTTATGTTCAGGGTTAGGGTTATCTGTTAAAGGTATTGTTTATGCTTAGCGCACGGGCCCTGTCTGCATTAGGCGGGCGGGGGGAGTTTAGGGGGCTGGGATTGTACCCGGGAACCCACTCTATCATACTCTGGGTATGGGCCCGGGGGTTTCATGCAGGACACAGTGGTAGAGCCTCCTTTCACGCATGGCATGGGAGGATTGCGGGCTTTCTTAACTCTAAGAAAGCAAGAAGTCTGAGAATTAGATTTAGGGGTAGGATTCTGGTTAGGGTTAAGCATGAAGTTTAGTGTTAGGGTGAGGGCTTAGGGTTAGGGTTTAGGGTTAGCATTAAAGGTTACTCTTAGGTTTAACGGTTACACTTTGGTTTAGGGTTGAGGTTTACGGTTAGGGTTAAGATGAGGGGTTAGGGTTTGGTACAGGGTTAGGGTTAAGTGTTAGGTTTAGGGTTGAAGATTAGGATTAGGGTTAGTATTAAAGGTTAGCGTGAGAGTTAACGCTTAGGGTTAAGGTTAAGAGTTAGGGTTTAGGGTTAGGGTTAGGGTTAGGGTTAGATTTAGGGTTAGAGTTATGTGCTATGGTTTGTGTTAGAGGTTAGGCTTAGGTTTACTGGTCACGGTTAGGGTTACGTTTAGGGGTTACCATTAGGGTTAGGGTTAGGGTTAAGGGATAGGATTAGGGTTAAGTGTTGGGCTTAGGGTTAGGGTTTAGTGTTAGGGTTATCATTAAGGACTAGGGGTAGGGTCAGGGTTAAATGCTTGGGTGCGGGTAATGGTTAGGGTCAGGGTTAAGGTTCACGGATAGGGTTAGTGTTAAGGGTTACGGGTAGGTTTAGGGTTCAGGGTTAGAGTTAGCATTAGGGCTTAAGGTTAGGATTAGGCGGTAGGTTAGATTTAGGGTTAGATCTAGGCGTTAGGGTAAGGGCTAGCGTTAGGGTTAAGAGATAGGGTTAGGTTTAATGCTTAGGATTAGGGTT